>NC_042988.1:25145747-25173247 GCF_901001165.1 Salmo trutta | reverse complement strand
GAGAGAGAGAGAGAGAGAGGTAGAGAGAGAGGTAGAGAGAGAGAGAGAGGTAGAGAGAGAGAGAGAGGTAGAGAGAGGTAGAGAGAGAGAGAGAGGGGGTAAGAGAGAGAGAGAGAGAGAGAGAGAGGTAGAGAGAGAGAGAGAGAGAGAGAGAGGGGTAGAGAGAGAGAGAGAGAGAGAGAGAGGTAGAGAGAGAGGAGAGAGGTAGAGAGAGAGAGAGGTAGAGAGAGAGGTAGAGAGAGAGGTAGAGAGGTAGAGAGAGGTAGAGAGAGAGAGAGAGGGGTAGAGAAGAGAGAGAGAGGTAGAGAGAGAGAGAGAGAGGGGTAGAGAGAGAGAGAGAGAGAGAGAGAGAGAGGTAAGAGAGAGAGAGGGAGAGAGAGGTAAGAGAGAGAGAGAGGTAGAGAGGAGGAGGTAGAGAGAGAAGGTAGAGAGAGAGTAGCCTAGAGAGAGAGGTAGAGAGAGAGGAGAAGAGAGAAGGTAAGAGAGAGAGGGTAGAGAAAGGAGTAAGAGAGGGTAGAGAGAGAGAGAGGTAGATGTAGAGAGAGTGTGTGGGGGAAAAGAAGTGCACAAAAGGGACAGAATGAAATCTGATCTTTAAAACAGCATCGTGCCCATGGTCACGATAGTAATTAGATGAAGCTCCAGTTTTTGATATTTAAAGTAAAATGTCTATCCTTTCACATGCTCCCAGATGTCTTTCTGAAAAAGAATGGTGGACACATTATCAACAACCCCACCGTGTGACATTTAAACAGGAGAGTAAAATCCTTGAAAAAGAATCTACCAGCCTCTCTCTCTCCCTCCCTCCCTCCCTCCCTAGCCATAATCACATCACTTTTGTACTTACTCACAGCCCTGAGACCTACGTAACATCTAGAGCCAGCCGGAGACACACCCAGCATCCACACGTGCCATATGCACATGTTACCTGGCCCCTCAGTCCTGCAGACAGTTATACGTCTACATTCCAAACAACGAAGTGAAAATGCTAAAAGTTTTTTTATGGAGTTGGGCGCTGTGGCTGTGTGTGTGTGGGTGGTTGTTTGTCACATGTTTTGAATTCATGTCTGACTTGAATCAGAGCCCTGGATGCAAGTGGGGAACACTAAAAAACATTAATAGTTCATATTCTGACACCTGGAAGAGAGTGCCTTGAAAGACAAATCCCAGCTGTAACACTACAAAGAGTTAGAGCGTCAAAGGTCATTTTTCATTTCCTATGGAAAAATGGCAACATAAAGAATTGAATTTATCTTTAATTCCTTCAGTCCTCTTTGAATATGTCGCTATGCCCAACCACTTACCATCTTACAGAGCGCAGCTCCTATACGACTACATTGCATACTGAAACGGTTTGAATCAATTACATGAGAAAGGTACTCCTATATGAACTTTAAGGAGGTCTACTATGGGAGAGATAGACGGGAGGAAGCATTTCATGGCATTGGGAATAGCATCTAAAACTTGGGCTTAGAGTGCCTTACAACAGGCCAGATCCACTATATCAGTAGTTCTCAGACCACTCCTCAGATCCACTATATCAGTGGTTCTCAGACCTCTCCTCAGATCCACTATATCAGTGATTCTCAGACCTCTCCTCAGATCCACTATATCAGTGGTTCTCAGACCTCTCCTCAGATCCACTATATCAGTGATTCTCAGACCTCTCCTCAGATCCACTATATCAGTGGTTCTCAGACCTCTCCTCAGATCCACTACATCAGTAGTTCTCAGACCTCTCCTCAGATCCACTATATCAGTGGTTCTCAGACCTCTCCTCAGATCCACTATATCAGTGATTCTCAGACCTCTCCTCAGATCCACTATATCAGTAGTTCTCAGACCTCTCCTCAGATCCACTATATCAGTAGTTCTCAGACCTCTCCTCAGATCCACTATATCAGTAGTTCTCAGACCTCTCCTCAGATCCACTATATCAGTAGTTCTCAGACCTCTCCTCAGATCCACTATATCAGTGATTCTCAGACCTCTCCTCAGATCCACTATATCAGTAGTTCTCAGACCTCTCCTCAGATCCACTATATCAGTGATTCTCAGACCTCTCCTCAGATCCACTATATCAGTAGTTCTCAGACCTCTCCTCAGATCCACTATATCAGTAGTTCTCAGACATCTCCTCAGATCCACTATATCAGTAGTTCTCAGACCTCTCCTCAGATCCACTATATCAGTAGTTCTCAGACCTCTCCTCAGATCCACTATATCAGTAGTTCTCAGACCTCTCCTCAGATGCAATATATCAGTAGTTCTCAGACCTCTCCTCAGATCCACTATATCAGTGGTTCTCAGACCTCTCCTCAGACCCACTATATCAGTGGTTCTCAGACCACTCCTCAGATCCACTATATCAGTGGTTCTCAGACCACTCCTCAGATCCACTATATCAGTGGTTCTCAGACCTCTCCTCAGATCCACTATATCAGTGATTCTCAGACCTCTCCTCAGATCCACTATATCAGTAGTTCTCAGACCTCTCCTCAGATCCACTATATCAGTAGTTCTCAGACCTCTCCTCAGATCCACTATATCAGTAGTTCTCAGACCTCTCCTCAGATCCACTATATCAGTAGTTCTCAGACCTCTCCTCAGATCCACTATATCAGTGATTCTCAGACCTCTCCTCAGATCCACTATATCAGTAGTTCTCAGACCTCTCCTCAGATCCACTATATCAGTGATTCTCAGACCTCTCCTCAGATCCACTATATCAGTAGTTCTCAGACCTCTCCTCAGATCCACTATATCAGTAGTTCTCAGACATCTCCTCAGATCCACTATATCAGTAGTTCTCAGACCTCTCCTCAGATCCACTATATCAGTAGTTCTCAGACCTCTCCTCAGATCCACTATATCAGTAGTTCTCAGACCTCTCCTCAGATCCACTATATCAGTAGTTCTCAGACCTCTCCTCAGATCCACTATATCAGTAGTTCTCAGACCTCTCCTCAGATCCACTATATCAGTAGTTCTCAGACCTCTCCTCAGATCCACTATATCAGTGATTCTCAGACCTCTCCTCAGATCCACTACATCAGTAGTTCTCAGACCTCTTCTCAGATCCAATATATCAGTAGTTCTCAGACCTCTCCTCAGATCCACTATATCAGTAGTTCTGAGACCTCTCCTCAGATCCAATATATCAGTAGTTCTCAGACCTCTCCTCAGATCCACTATATCAGTAGTTCTCAGACCTCTCCTCAGATCCACTATATCAGTAGTTCTCAGACCTCTCCTCAGACCCACTATATCAGTGGTTCTCAGACCTCTCCTCAGATCCACTATATCAGTGGTTCTCAGACCTCTCCTCAGATCCACTATATCAGTAGTTCTCAGACCTCTCCTCAGATCCACTATATCAGTAGTTCTCAGACCTCTCCTCAGATCCACTATATCAGTAGTTCTGAGACCTCTCCTCAGATCCACTATATCAGTAGTTCTCAGACCTCTCCTCAGACCCACTATATCAGTGGTTCTCAGACCTCTCCTCAGATCCACTATATCAGTGGTTCTCAGACCTCTCCTCAGATCCACTATATCAGTAGTTCTCAGACCTCTCCTCAGAGCCAATCAGCGGTTCTATGTATTTGCTCTGGTCCAGAGCTAGCACACCTGATTCAACTTGTCAACTAATCCTCATGCCCTTGACTAGATTAATCAGGTGAGCTAGTGTAACAGTGTTACCTCCGTCCCTCTCCTTGCCCAACCTGGGCTCGAATCAGGGACCCTCTGTACACATCAACAACTGCCTCCCACTAAGCATCGTTACCTTTCACTCCACAAAAGCCAGAGCAAGGGAAACTACTTCAAGGTCTTAGAGCAAGTGACGTCACCGATTGAAATGCTACAAGCGCGCACCGCTAATTAGCTAGCCATTTCACACCGGTTACACTACTTCAGGGCTACCATAAAATAATGAAAAGCCTGGGCATCCCTGAGGACCAGATGGTACAGCTCTGGGTTCAGAACAGCAGGCCAGTGTAAACTGGGGTCATGCGAGGCTTCAGTTCAACATAATGGCTGTAGTGTCATTAAGGTTTTGCTGGCCAGAGAGTGATGAGCTGGATAGTCTGGTGTGACACTAACACCTGGCCCATAGCTCTGCCTCTCTGTGGAAACTACCATACACACTGAACCTCTCCCTCCTTTCCTCCTATAAACCCACCTCCAACATCTGACAAGAACCACAAGGGAAGTAGAAGAGGAGAGATGAGTGTTGTGAGAGAGACCATGGCTTATCAGGTGTGTTCTTACTCAGAATTTCACTGGTT
Organism: Salmo trutta; assembly: GCF_901001165.1. Classification (NCBI taxonomy): domain Eukaryota; kingdom Metazoa; phylum Chordata; class Actinopteri; order Salmoniformes; family Salmonidae; genus Salmo; species Salmo trutta. The sequence goes on along the minus strand of NC_042988.1, from coordinate 25,168,958 downwards.
TCCCAGCGACCGACAGACAGACAGACAGACAGACAGACAGACAGACAGACAGACAGACAGACAGGCAGACAGACAGGCAGGCAGGCAGGCAGGCAGGCAGGCAGGCTGGCTGGCAGGCTGGCAGGCTGGCAGGCTGGCAGGCTGGCAGGCTGGCAGGCTGGCAGGCTGGCAGGCTGGCAGGCTGGCAGGCTGGCAGGCTGGCAGGCATGCACATCAAAAAGGAGTTACATGTCTGTCTGTCTCTGGTGTGTTTCACTTCAGTGGGGGAACGCTGGGTCCTGCAGTCTGGTTGATGGAGAGTGTTGTGCTCTGCGGAGGAGAAGGTGAGGACAGTGTTTAATTCCTCTCCATGACACAGGCCAACTGATCACCTCAGGAAGCCCCAGAGACAGCCAGATAAATCAGGCCGACCTCACAGCCTAAACAGCCCAGACAAAGGAGCCCTACTGGGGGAAGGAGGGGGATTGAGATGGGTGAAATGAAGGGGTTGGCACCAAACTGGGGGGTTCTGATGTCAGTGAAGCAGTCCTCTGAGGTGAGTCTTTGGGAAAAATGACATTTCTATTAGTGTTGGTAACTCTTGCGTTGCTCAGGCACTCAAACAGACTGCTGACTACACCAGACTGTGTACTCTACCAGACTGTATACTCTACCAGACTGTATACTCTACCAGACTGTATACTCTACCAGACTGTAAACTACAACAGACTGTATACTACACCAGACTGTATACTACACCAGACTGTGTACTCTACCAGACTGTATACTCTACCAGACTGTATACTCTACCAGACTGTAAACTACAACAGACTGTATACTCTACCAGACTGTAAATTCTACTAGACTGTATACTATACCAGACTGTAAACTACAACAGACTGTAAACTATACCAGACTGTATATTCTACTAGACTGTAAACCACAACAGACTGCATACTCTACCAGACTGTAAATTCTACTAGACTGTATACTCTACCAGACTGTAAACTATACCAGACTGTAAACTACAACAGACTGTATACTATACCAGACTGTATACTCTACCAGACTGTAAACTATACCAGACTGTAAACTACAACAGACTGTATACTATACCAGACTGTATACTCTTCCAGACGGTAAACTCTACCAGACTGTAAACTCTCCCAGACTGTAAACTCTACCAGACTGTATACCATACCAGACCGTATACTCTACCAGACTGTACACTAGACCAGACTGTATATCAGATTAGACTGTATACTCTACCAGACTGTAAACTATACCAGACTGTAAACTACAACAGACTGTAAACTATACCAGACTGTAAATTCTACTAGACTGTATACTCTACCAGACTGTAAGCTCTACCAGACTGTATACCATACCAGACTGTATACTCTACCAGACTGTATACTCTACCAGACTGTAAGCTCTACCAGACTGTATACCATACCAGACTGTATACTCTACCAGACTGTAAACTATACCAGACTGTAAACTATACCAGACTGTAACCTACAACAGACTGTATACTATACCAGACTGTATACTCTACCAGACTGTATACTCTACCAGACTGTATACTCTACCAGACTGTATTCTCTACCAGACTGTACACTAGACCAGACTGTATATCAGATTAGACTGTATACTCTACCAGACTGTAAACTATACCAGACTGTAAACTATACCAGACTGTAACCTACAACAGACTGTATACTATACCAGACTGTATACTCTACCAGACTGTATACTCTACCAGACTGTATACTCTACCAGACTGTATTCTCTACCAGACTGTATACTCTCAGACTGTATACTAGACCAGACTGTATTCTCTACCAGAGTGTATTCTCTACCAGACTGTATACTACACCAGACTGTGTACTCTACCAGACTGTGTACTCTACCAGACTGTGTACTCTACCAGACTGTGTACTCTACCAGACTGTGTACTCTACTAGACTGTGTACTCTACTAGACTGTGTACTCTACCAGACTGTATACTACACCAGACTGTATACTACACCAGACTGTGTACTCTACCAGACTGTATACTACACCAGACTGTATACTCTACCAGACTGTATACTACACCAGACTGTATACTACACCAGACTGTATACTACACCAGACTGTATACTCTACCAGACTGTATGCTAGACCAGACTGTATACTCTACCAGACTGTATTCTCTACCAGACTGTGTACTAGACCAGACTGTATACTCTACCAGACTGTATACTCTACCAGACTGTATACTCTACCAGACTGTATACTACACCAGACTGTATACTACACCAGACTGTATTCTCTACCAGACTGTATTCTCTACAAGAATGTATACTAGACCAGACTGTGTACTAGACCAGACTGTGTACTAGACCAGACTGTGTACTAGACCAGACTGTGTACTAGACCAGACTGTATACTCTACCAGATTGTATACTCTACCAGACTGTGTATTATACCAGACTGTGTACTAGACCAGACTGTATACTAGACCAGACTGTGTACTATACCAGACTGTATACTAGACCAGACTGTGTACTAGACCAGACTGTGTACTAGACCAGACTGTATATTATACCAGACTGTGTACTAGACCAGACTGTGTACTAGACCAGACTGTGTACTAGACCAGACTGTATACTATACCAGACTGTATACTATACCAGACTGTATACTATACCAGACTGTATACTAGACCAGACTGTGTACTAGACCAGACTGTGTACTAGACCAGACTGTATATTATACCAGACTGTGTACTAGACCAGACTGTGTACTAGACCAGACTGTGTACTAGACCAGACTGTGTACTAGACCAGACTGTGTACTAGGCCAGACTGTATACTAGACCAGACTGTATACTAGACCAGACTGTGTACTAGACCAGACTGTGTACTAGACCAGACTGTGTACTAGACCAGACTGTATACTATACCAGACTGTATATTATACCAGACTGTATATTATACCAGACTGTGTACTATACCAGACTGTGTACTATACCAGACTGTGTACTATACCAGACTGTATATTATACCAGACTGTGTACTATACCAGACTGTATATTATACCAGACTGTATACTAGACCAGACTGTATACTAGGCCAGACTGTATACTAGCCCAGACTGTATACTAGCCCAGACTGTATACTAGCAGACTGTATACTAGCCAAGACTGTATATTATACCAAACTGTGTACTATACCAGACTGTGTACTGGGCCAGATTGAAGCCTCCAGCATCAGTCACTCCGCTATGTGTACAGTACTGTACCATTTTGTATACGTATTTATTAGGGATCCCCATTAGCTGCTACCAAGGCAGCAGCTTCTCTTCCTGGGGTCTAAACACATTATAGTACTTACATTACATATCAAATAAAAGACAAAACAGTACATCATAATATATTATTATACCACAACATTCCATATCATGCTCAGCTGGTGGTACGGTCTGTTTAGTTTTAAAATAGAAAAGCTTCCAATTAGACAGCAGCTAGAGCCGCTCTTCTCTCTGGGAAAGCCATTAGGAAGGAGGTGTGTGAGAGCCATGCCAGCCCTGTGGTTACAGTATACAGGGAGAGGGAGCATGATGCCTAATGACTGGTCTGCACTATAGTAGTGTGTAGTTTACTGTGGAGCTTAATCTTCAGGCTGAATTTATAAGGAGTCCTATCAGGTTCACACGGAACAGCACTGAGGCAAATCCTTATAAAGACCATGCAGCAGGATGTATGGCTGACAGCAGCTGACATGTAACACCCTGTTTGGCTTGTAAGGCTAGATTGTAACTGCTCCTTTTCTTGTTTATAGTTTCAGAAAATGCTTTAGTGGAAAAATGCAACGCTGTAATGATGTCGCTGTAAATCTAGTGATGACTGGGGGAATGGTGGAGGGAGCGGAGGATGGAGGGAGCGGAGAGTGGACAAAGTGGAGGGTGGACGGAGTGGAGGGAGTGTAGAGTGGAGGGAGTGTAGAGTGGAGGGAGTGGAGGGTGGAGGGTAGAGGGAGTGGAGGGTGGAGGGAGTGGAGGGTAGAGGGAGTGGAGGGTGGAGGGAGTGGAGGGAGTGTAGAGTGGAGGGTAGAGGGAGTGGAGGGAGAAGGGTGGAGGGTGGAGGGTAGAGGGAGTGGAGGGTGGAGGGAGTGGAGGGTAGAGGGAGTGGAGGGAGTGTAGAGTGGAGGGAGTGTAGAGTGGAGGGAGTGGAGGGTGGAGGGTAGAGGGAGTGGAGGGTGGAGGGAGTGGAGGGTAGAGGGAGTGGAGGGTGGAGGGAGTGGAGGGTAGAGGGAGTGGAGGGAGTGTAGAGTGGAGGGAGTGTAGAGTGGAGGGAGTGGAGGGTGGAGGGTAGAGGGAGTGGAGGGTGGAGGGAGTGGAGGGTAGAGGGAGTGGAGGGTGGAGGGAGTGGAGGGTGGAGGGTAGAGGGAGTGGAGGGTGGAGGGTAGAGGGAGTGGAGGGTGGAGGGAGTGGAGGGAGTGGAGGGTAGAGGGAGTGGAGGGAGTGGAGGGTAGAGGGAGTGGAGGGTAGAGGGAGTGGAGGGTAGAGGGAGTGGAGGGAGTGTAGAGTGGAGGGTAGAGGGAGTGGAGGGAGTGTAGAGTGGAGGGAGTGGAGGGTGGAGGGAGTGGAGGGTAGAGGGAGTGGAGGGTAGAGGGAGTGGAGGGTAGAGGGAGTGGAGGGTAGAGAGAGTGGAGGGTAGAGGGAGTGGAGGGAGTGTAGAGTGGAGGGAGTGGAGGGTGGAGGGAGTGGAGGGTAGAGGGAGTGGAGGGAGTGTAGAGTGGAGGGTGGAGGGAGTGGAGGGTGGAGGGGGTCATGACCAAAACCTCCTGCCACCTGAAAAGTTTCTTCCCCCGTGCTGTGACCCTTACCAACAGGCCATCTGGCCCATAGAGACTAAAGGACTATGCACTCTATGCTGTACACAGCATCAACACATCTCTGAACTGTGCACAAAATAACTGCACTATACTGCATCATACTCTGTCCATCTCTCTGCATTTAGATATATTCATACTAATACTGTAAATGTGTACATCCACTGAGTATCAACCGTATACCCACTGAACATTTGCATATCTGCCCATTCTCTTATAGCTCTATGCTCACTACTAGTTGTATATAATGTATGTAGACTTTGTTTAAATGCCGTTGTCTGTATTTTATCAATAGCAGCACCATTTCACCAAGTACAATTCTGAGAATGTTAAAATGTACTTGGTGAATAAAGGTGATTCTAAAGTTACCGTTACTTATTGGGTATTTATTCCTTGTGTTATTTTATTCTATTTTCTATTCCATTATTATTTTTCTATTTTTTCTATTCTCTTTTTCCTCTCTGCATTGTTGAGAACGGCCTGGAAGTAAGCATTTCACTGTTTGTCTACACTTGTTGTTTATGAAGCATGTGACAAATACCATTTTATTTTATTTGAGAGGGGACCACCAGGACGACTTCCCAAAACCTCAGCTGTCACAAAGGAGGGATTCAAAAACACACAGAGAGAGAGAGAGAGAGAGAGAGAGAGAGGAGAGAGAGAGAGAGAGAGAGAGAGAGAGAGAAAGAGAGAGAGAGAGAAAGGGAGAGGGGGAGAGCAAGAGAATAGAGAGAAAGAAAGGTTTGTGGAGAGAGTGAGGTATAAACAAGGCAGTCAGTAGAGGAGTGAGGCAGAGTGATTCAGAGTTCAGTGGGTACATGCCACACACCAGTCCCATTCCCCAGCTTGGCAGCCATGCGTGTTATATCTGTGTTGACAGACATGGTGAGGTGGTAAAAGAGAGAGACAGGAGACGCTGCTAGAGAGGACGTGACCCATAATGGCGAGGTTTAACCCCAGTAGAACTTCTCACCCCTCTGAATCCTGTCTATTATCTGACCCCTGCATCAACATTTCTGGTCTAGAATAGATAGAAAGGTTCCTGAGGTCCACAACACAAAACCCCAGCATCAAAGGTCTGAAATGATCAACATTGTCTTGTCCAAGTGAGCATTAATGTCAATTTATAAAAGTCCACAATGTCACCAGACTGAACAATACTGAATTGCTGGATCTGAAAGTCTAACAGTGATGTTTACGTAATTGCACCCTTATCGCCATATACTGCACTGTAGCTTTCCATATCCTTAATTGGAGAGGAATCTAAAAGCCTCTCTGTGCCATGAACCATAACAGTGTCTGGTAGTTGCTCTGCATGTTCAATGCAATCACTTTCATTTATTCAATAAACTAACAACGTTCTCCACTGGGTCCTCCATAACTCAGTCTCTCTAAGCTGTTGATGTTTCCCATGGCAGAGGAAAGAGAGCAGAAATCTAAAACTATTAATATGTTTACTTAACCTGCAGACCCTTGATTCATACCTTGATTGATCGAGTCAGGGGGCAATTATGTGATTCCAGCGGAGGGACATTTCAGAACCATGTAAACAAGCCATTACATCTGAGCCTTTCCTTCCTCTGAACGATCCAAAACAAATACAGGTCTAGTTAGCGTTCTCCCCTTCCCTCACCGCAGACCCATATCCTGTTGGTCTTCCTGCCACTGCCCCGTAGGTACATGTGTTGGGTTGCCCCTGGTCTTCGGTCTGTCATTGGTTCATAACGACCTCCAGAACGACCTCTGGTGACCTCTGTAATGGGCAGGGCCATGGGGGCTGTGGAGAACGGGCCCAGCCATCAGGTCTGCTTAATGGCGGAAGGAAGGAAGTAGCTCTCTAATCTGAGAGAGTAGATGCTTCCCATGTGTCAGTGGCCCTGAGTGTCTTGACCGTCACATGGCCTAGACTGCAATACAAACAACAAATAACATTTACATTTTACATTTTAGTCATTTAGCAGACGCTCTTATCCAGAACGACTTACAGTAGTGAATGCATACATTTCATACATTTTTTATTTTTATTTTTCTTTGTACTGGCCCCCCGTGGGAATCGAACCCACAACCCTGGCGTTGCACACACCATGCTGGCGTTGCAAACACCATGCTCTACCAACTGAGCCACAGGGAAGCAATATTTTATTCTACTGCCATGACAAATAAGAGAAACCCAGAGATGATAAGACAAGATCTTATCTGAAGGAGGGGATCTGTCACAAAGATCAGAATTTGAGTTTTGGAATTGAACCTGCCTCTGGTCTAGTAATTTATATTGAACAAAAATATAATTGCAACATATAAAGTGCTAGTGCCATGTTTCATGAGCAGAAATAAAGCATCCCAGAAATGTTCCATATGAACAAAAAGCTTATTTCTCTCAAATTTTGTGCACAAATTTGTTTACATCCCTGTTAGTGAGCATTTCTACTTTGCCAAGATAATCCATCCCCTTGACAGGTGTGGCATATCAAGAAGCTGATTAAACAGCATGATCATTACACAGGTGCACCTTGTAGTGGGGACTATAAAAGGCCACTCTAAAATGTGCAGTTTTGTAACACAACACAATGCCACAGATGTCTCAAGTTTTGAGGGAGAGTGCAATTGGCATTGTGACTGCAGAAATGTCCACCAGAGCTGTTGCCAGAGAATTGAATGTTCATTTCTCTACCATAAGCCGCCTCGGTCGTTTTAGAGAATTTGGCAGTACGTACAACCGGACTAAAAACAGCAGACCAGCTGATAAAACTGAGGAGTGTCTGTCTGTAATAAAGCACTTTTGTGTCAAAAAACTCATTTTGATTGGCTGTAACTGTAACTCAGTAAAATCTTGAAATTGTTGCATCTATAATTTTGTTCAATATAGTTTACATGACCATAAACTCTAAGGAACAAGCGTAGTGCAGCTGTCAGTCCTTGGTGTCCACATCGCCAAACTCTAAAGTGGAATATATACAGACCTGTGTTTCTGACTTGGTACTGAACCTTTATGAAAACCATATCAACTTGTTGTACATCCTAATCTAATGACAACCATATCAACTTGTTCTACATCCTAATGACAACCATATCAACTTGTTCTACATCCTAATGACAACCATATCAACTTGTTCTACATCCTAATCTAATGACAACCATATCAACTTGTTCTACATCCTAATAACAACCATATCAACTTGTTCTACATCCTAATCTAATGACAACCATATCAACTTGTTCTACATCCTAATGACAACCATATCAACTTGTTCTACATCCTAATAACAACCATATCAACTTGTTCTACATCCTAATCTAATGACAACCATATCAACTTGTTCTACATCCTAATCTAATGACAACCATATCAACTTGTTCTACATCCTAATCTAATAACAACCATAGCAACTTGTTCTACATCCTAATAACAACCATATCAACTTGTTCTACATCCTAATCTAATGACAACCATATCAACTTGTTCTACATCCTAATCTAATGACAACCATATCAACTTGTTCTACATCCTAATGACAACCATATCAACTTGTTCTACATCCTAATAACAACCATATCAACTTGTTCTACATCCTAATCTAATGACAACCATATCAACTTGTTCTACATCCTAATAACAACCATATCAACTTGTTCTACATCCTAATCTAATGACAACCATATCAACTTGTTCTACATCCTAATGACAACCATATCAACTTGTTCTACATCCTAATAACAACCATATCAACTTGTTCTACATCCTAATCTAATGACAACCATATCAACTTGTTCTACATCCTAATCTAATAACAACCATATCAACTTGTTCTACATCCTAATCTAATGACAACCATACCAACTTGTTCTACATCCTAATCTAATAACAACCATATCAACTTGTTCTACATCCTAATCTAATAACAACCATATCAACTTGTTCTACATCCTAATCTAATGACAACCATATCAACTTGTTCTACATTCTAATGACAACCATATCAACTTGTTCTACATCCTAATGACAACCATATCAACTTGTTCTACATCCTAATCTAATAACAACCATATCAACTTGTTCTACATCCTAATCTAATGACAACCATATCAACTTGTTCTACATCCTAATCTAATAACAACCATATCAACTTGTTCTACATCCTAATCTAATGACAACCATATCAACTTGTTCTACATCCTAATCTAATGACAACCATATCAACTTGTTCTACATCCTAATCTAATGACAACCATATCACCTTGTTCTACATCCTAATGACAACCATATCAACTTGTTCTACATCCTAATCTAATGACAACCATATCAACTTGTTCTACATCCTAATAACAACCATATCAACTTGTTCTACATCCTAATCTAATGACAACCATATCAACTTGTTCTACATCCTAATGACAACCATATCAACTTGTTCTACATCCTAATCTAAAGACAACCATATCACCTTGTTCTACATCCTAATCTAATGACAACCATATCAACTTGTTCTACATCCTAATGACAACCATATCAACTTGTTCTACATCATAATCTAATGACAACCATATCAACTTGTTCTACATCCTAATGACAACCATATCAACTTGTTCTACATCCTAATGACAACCATATCAACTTGTTCTACATCCTAATCTAATGACAACCATATCAACTTGTTCTACATCCTAATGACAACCATATCAACTTGTTCTACATCCTAATCTAATGACAACCATATCAACTTCTTCTACATCCTAATCCAATGACAACCATATCAACTTGTTCTACATCCTAATGACAACCATATCAACTTGTTCTACATCCTAATGACAACCATACCAACTTGTTCTACATCCTAATGACAACCATACCAACTTGTTCTACATCCTAATGACAACCATATCAACTTGTTCTACATCCTAATCTAATGACAACCATATCAACTTGTTGTACATCCTAATCTAATGACAACCATATCAACTTGTTCTACATCCTAATGACAACCATATCAACTTGTTCTACATCCTAATGACAACCATATCAACTTGTTCTACATCCTAATCTAATGACAACCATATCAACTTGTTCTACATCCTAATCTAATGACAACCATATCAACTTGTTCTACATCCTAATGACAACCATATCAACTTGTTCTACATCCTAATCTAATGACAACCATACCAACTTGTTCTACATCCTAATCTAATGACAACCATATCAACTTGTTCTACATCCTAATCTAATAACAACCATATCAACTTGTTCTACATCCTAATGACAACCATATCAACTTGTTCTACATCCTAATCTAATGACAACCATATCAACATGTTCTACATCCTAATGACAACCATATCAACTTGTTCTACATCCTAATCTAATGACAACCATATCAACTTGTTCTACATCCTAATGACAACCATATCAACTTGTTCTACATCCAAATGACAACCATATCAACTTGTTCTACATCCTAATCTAATGACAACCATATCAACTTGTTCTACATCCTAATCTAATAACAACCATATCAACTTGTTCTACATCCTAATGACAACCATATCAACTTGTTCTACATCCTAATGACAACCATATCAACTTGTTCTACATCCTAATCTAATGACAACCATATCAACTTGTTCTACATCCTAATGACAACCATATCAACTTGTTCTACATCCTAATGACAACCATATCAACTTGTTCTACATTCTAATCTAATGACAACCATATCAACTTGTTCTACATCCTAATCTAATGACAACCATATCAACTTGTTCTACATCCTAATGACAACCATATCAACTTGTTCTACATCCTAATGACAACCATATCAACTTGTTCTACATCCTAATCTAATAACAACCATATCAACTTGTTCTACATCCTAATGACAACCATATCAACTTGTTCTACATCCTAATAACAACCATATCAACTTGTTCTACATCCTAATCTAATGACAACCATATCAACTTGTTCTACATCCTAATCTAATGACAACCATATCAACTTGTTCTACATCCTAATGACAACCATATCAACTTGTTCTACATCCTAATGACAACCATATCAACTTGTTCTACATCCTAATGACAACCATATCAACTTGTTCTACATCCTAATCTAATAACAACCATATCAACTTGTTCTACATTCTAATCTAATGACAACCATATCAACTTGTTCTACATCCTAATAACAACCATATCAACTTGTTCTACATCCTAATGACAACCATATCAACTTGTTCTACATCCCAATCTAAATGACAACATAAACTGTACGTGTGTGTGTGTGTGTGTGTGTTTAGAACAAGAAACAGTCATAGGAATATCGCGACAAAAGACTAGAGTAACCAACTTGTCAAACACATGTTGGAGCAACCTTTCAAGTGATGTGGGTTAACCAATCATAAAGACAGCATCAGGCAGGAATTCAACACTGTGATTAGCCTTGTCTTGATTTTGTCATGTTTCCCTAATTTCAAGAGGGACAATTGTGTAGTGTGTTTTCACAGCTTGGACTCAACCCCCGGTGAACCAGAAGAGGACAAATCCCTCTCAACCCGCAGCCAATCAGAACATATGAATGTACTGTGATGATAACACACTTCACAAGAGCATCACTTCTAGAAAAATTACATCAGTGACGTACACATTTCATTGAAACAGGCCCAGTTTGTATAACGTATAGATTGTTTATATCCTGTGGCGACATTAGCTGTGTCAGCAGTAGAAGAAATAATATATCTCTCTGACATCACCAGCTTCATTGATTCATTGTCTCACTTGTGTTCGTAGTAGTCCTACACCATCTCCTTACGATCATTTAATAGTGGGTGATCTCTTATCATAACACATACTGTGTGTCACATATCCTTCCATTCATTCAACAGGATATCCAATCATGAGTTGGCTTAGGGGCATGTCCAGTACTATAGGCCCACCAGGGATTCTACCCAGCAACACTCTGCTCACATGACCTCCTCTCTTACTTTGGCCAGTGTTCCTGACCTGCTATAGCCGGCGCCTGAGGCTGTCGGATTGCACAGCCAGCATGTCTGATAGTCTGGACACCCTTACAGCAGGCTGGGGCGACTCCTCACTCTTACAGCAGGCTGGGGCGACTCCTCACCCTTACAGCAGGCTGGGGCAACTCCTCACCCTTACAGCAGGCTGGGGCGACTCCTCACCCTTACAGCAGGCTGCGACCTCTCCTCACCCTTACAGCAGGCAGGGGCCACTCCTCACCCTTACAGCAGGCTGTGACCTCTCCTCACCCTTACAGCAGGCTGGGACCTCTCCTCCCCCTTACAGCAGGCTGGGGCCTCTCCTCACCCTTACAGCAGGCTGGGACCTCTCCTCGCCCTTACAGCAGGCTGGGACCTCTCCTCGCCCTTACAGCAGGCTGGGACCTCTCCTCGCCCTTACAGCAGGCTGTGACCTCTCCTCACCCTTACAGCAGGCTGGGACCTCTCCTCACCCTTACAGCAGGCTGGGGCCTCTCCTCACCCTTACAGCAGGCTGGGACCTCTCCTCACCCTTACAGCAGGCTGGGACCTCTCCTCGCCCTTACAGCAGGCTGGGACCTCTCCTCGCCCTTACAGCAGGCTGGGACCTCTCCTCGCCCTTACAGCAGGCTGGGACCTCTCCTCGCCCTTACAGCTGGGCCATTGACCAACAGACTAACACAATTATCTTACTATCATGGCGTGGCTCGAAGCTGCAGAGACAGAGAGAAACAGGGAGAGCGAGAGAAAGCGAAGGAGAGAGAGAGAGAGAATGAGAGCGTGAGGGACAGTAGGGAGAGAGGGAGAGAGAAAGAGGGGGAGCGAGAGAAAGCGAAGGAGAGAGGGAGAGAGAATGAGAGCGTGAGGGACAGTAGGGAGAGAGGGAGAGAGAAAGAGGGGGAGCGAGAGAAAGCGAAGGAGAGAGGGAGAGAGAATGAGAGCGTGAGGGACAGTAGGGAGAGAGGGAGAGAGAAAGAGGGAGAGCGAGAGAAAGCGAAGGAGAGAGGGAGAGAGAATGAGAGCGTGAGGGACAGTAGGGAGAGAGGGAGAGAGAAAGAGGGAGAGCGAGAGAAAGCGAAGGAGAGAGAGAGAGAGAATGAGAGCGTGAGGGACAGTAGGGAGAGAGGGAGAGAGAAAGAGGGGGAGCGAGAGAAAGCGAAGGAGAGAGGGAGAGAGAATGAGAGCGTGAGGGACAGTAGGGAGAGAGGGAGAGAGAAAGAGGGGGAGCGAGAGAAAGCGAAGGAGAGAGGGAGAGAGAATGAGAGCGTGAGGGACAGTAGGGAGAGAGAAAGAGAGAGGTATGGAGTGGTTACAAGACGAGACGTGTTGACTTTGAGTCATTATCAGTCTCCCCTCCAGCCACAATAATCAAGATCAGAGGTAGCGGTGTACTCTATCAGGGCTGCTCACTGACCTACAATGTCAGAGATACAGATGAGTCAGTCGCACTCACCTGGAGAGAGAGAGCGAGATACAGAGAGAGACAGAGCGAGATACAGAGAGAGAGATACAGAGAGAGAGAGAGAGCGAGATACAGAGAGAGAGAGATACAGAGAGAGAGATACAGAGAGCGAGATACAGAGAGAGAGAGAGCGAGATACAGAGAGAGATACAGAGAGAGAGAGAGAGCGAGATACAGAGAGAGACAGAGCGAGATAGAGAGAGAGATACAGAGAGTGATACAGAGAAAGAGAGAGAGAGAGAGAGAGAGAGAGAGATACTGAGAGAGAGACACACACAGAGAGAGAGACAGAAACACAGAGAGACAGTTTAGTTCAAGTATGATCAAGGAAGTTGCGTTTCGTTAGGAGAGATTAGGTACAACTTGAACTTGAGATCTGCCACACTAAATGAAACATCTGCTGTCACTAGCACACACACTGTACAGTACGCCTTACAGATGACAGTTTTACAGCACAATATCAGCCATAAATATGTTGGACTGGACTGGGCTGCCTGATGTGAATTACTGCAGTGAGCAGAGATCACATCTTTCTGCTCTGCTCTCACCTGATCTGAAAAGGCCATCAGGCTGCCCTCAGACTGGGGTCAGAACCTCCGAGCCTCAGCAGAGCCTTGTAAACCTGTTCTCCAGGAGACATGGTGTTTACGATAGACCTGGGAGAGATTCCCACACCTGGAAACCATTCACAACCCTCCCTTCTCTCTACAAATGTGTGTGTGTATGTATGTGAGTGTATATATCTGTGTGTGTAGTGTCTAAATACAGAATGTAGGCCTACATGTGTGTGTATTTGTGTGTAGTGTATATGTTTATGGCACCTATCCCTGTGACATATGTGAAAGGAAACCCTCGTTGACCACATTCAACTCTCCACCCTTGTCGTCAGTCGAGCATCATATTAACCCTGTCAGACAGCTCCTCCAGTCTATTTGCTGTTAGAAACGGAGGTGACGGCAAGCGTGTGTTTATTTCCCCAGTGCTTAGGGTATCCTCAACACAAAATAGCTGTTTATGACTTTTGGATGCACTCTCTAATCTGTGTATGTAATCTAGGCCCCAAAACTCCCACAATGATATGAGTGATGGAAACCTACGCCCCCTAAACCTCATAACCATAACACACCCTGTTACAGGAACCTTCCTGAAATGAAGTTTGTAATTTCCACTGAAATTTCTGACTTGCTTTTCCCTTACGAGAGATGTATCAGCCCCTCCAACAACCTCCATTAATTATAATCCACATAATAATTCACATTTCCTGTTGCTCAAATTAAGATACTACATCTGTATACCATGATTTCTTCTTTGAATTTCTACAAACAGTGGTTTGTAAGTTTATTGATTTATCACAAATGGAAATATTCACATATGGGCAAAATTATGAAAATAGTAGTTTGTTTGTCCAGATAATGATGATGAACGACCAAACGTCCTATGGAGCAGGTGTCTGCAGCACAGACCTACAGGTTTTCTCACCAGGCTTTGGGGAGCCCTGCTCTGCTCTGATTCCTGAGTTGGTGCCATGTGGATACAGAGCCCATTAACCCCAGTATGACCTCCACCTCTCCTGCCCCGTATCTCCCAGTTACAGCAACTAGGCCCTGGCCTCCATGCTCTCTATGGAAACGTACCTGAGTGTGAGCTCTCCATCACTCTTTCATTTATCCCCTGAATCACTCTCTCACTTTTCTTCCCCACTCTCTCTCTTTATAGACTGACCCATCGCAACAGACTCTCTTTCGTTGGGTCCATTTTAAACTGAGATTTTATCAAACATAATATTCTAGATTCTCACAGGAGATATCTGAGATATCAAAACAAAATACAGAGTAGAGTAGAGGATATATCATACTGTGAACAGAGGCTATACATCAAGCCATAGTACACGCCATGGACCTTCACTGTGACAAATATTCACCAGACCTTAACAATGTTTAAAGATGGTACAAAAATAATACTTTTCACTGGTTCTCCCAGTGGGACTTAGATGCGTTGGATGTATAAAGTAAACGGCTTATCTTTGGGCACGCTATTTATCAGGGGATCAACTCAGTCCCTGATTGAATAAGTGTTTTCATTAAGACAGACGGCCTCCCTCCTCAGTGCGTAATGAGAAGCAGACCAGTGAACAAACTGAAGCCTCCAGGACTGCTCTACTGTACGAGACTCAGCGCACACACACACACCACACACACACACACCTGACAACAACCTGTCCTGTTTCAGCTCTACTGTCCTGACAGCAGGTTTCAGTGTTTACAGGGAAAGATAGAGAGGGAGACAGAGAGATGGAGAGAGAGCCACAGACATAGACAGAGAGAGACACTCATCTCTACCCCATAGATTGAGACACTTAACTCAGAGACAAAGAGGCCCAGACCCTCCGCAGGGAGCCGTTCGCTGCATGGAACAGAGACTCAGAGAAAATGGAATGTGTGTTCATGAATGAATGCATGTGTATGGCAGATTGAAACACATATCAATACATCTAAGTGACCAGCTGTGCAGCGGCACACGCACACACACGCACACACACACCGCAGCATCATAAACCCTAAAGGGTGTCTATTCAGGCTCATTAGTGGTCAGGTGGGGGGGGGGGACTAAAAGGAAAGGGGCACAGGTCATTACAGGAAATACCTGCATCTCACCACTCTATTCCACCTCCCCCCATCCTCTATCCTCTCACCCATCACATTCACGTAGAAGAACCTCTATACCATCTCCTTAAAAGCTCTCTCTGTCGTATCAGAAATCAACATTGATGAAATTAGAGAGAGAGTGGTGGGCAGACAGGCCTGCAGTAGGGGGAGAGGGGTGTAGGGGCCTGCAGTGGGGAGAGAGGGTGTGTGGTGGCCTGCAGTGGGGAGAGAGGGGTGGGGGCTTGCAGCGGAGAGAGAGGGGTGGGGGCCTGCAGTGGGGAGAGAGGGTGTGTGGTGGCCTGCAGTGGGGAGAGAGGGTGTGTGGTGGCCTGCAGTGGGGAGAGAGGGTGTGTGGTGGCCTGCAGTGGGGAGAGAGGGGTGGGGGCCTGGAGTGGGGAGAGAGGGGTGGGGGCCTGCAGTGGGGAGAGAGGGGTGGGGGCCTGCAGTGGGGAGAGAGGGGTGGGGGCCTGCAGCGGAGAGAGGGGTGGGGGCCTGCAGTGGAGAGAGAGGGGTTGGGGCCTACAGCAGAGAGAGAGGGGTGGGGGCCTACAGCGGAGAGAGAGGGGTGGGGGCCTGCAGCGGAGAGAGACGGGTGGGGGCCTGCAGCGGAGAGAGAGGGTGGGGGCCTGCAGCGGGGAGAGAGGGTGGGGGCCTGCAGCGGGGAGAGAGGGTGGGTGCCTGCAGTGGGGAGAGAGTGTGGGGGCCTGCAGCGGGGAGAGAGGGGGGGGGCCTGCAGCGGGGAGAGAGGGTGGGGGCCTGCAGCGGGGAGAGAGGGTGGGGGTCTGCAGTGGGGAGAGAGGGGGGGGGGGTCTGCAGCGGGGAGAGAGGGTGGGGGTCTGCAGTGGGGAGAGAGGGTGGGGGTCTGCAGTGGGGAGAGAGGGTGGGTGCCTGCAGTGGGGAGAGAGGGTGGGGGTCTGCAGTGGGGAGAGAGGGTGGGGGCCTGCAGTGGGGAGAGAGGGTGGGGGTCTGCAGTGGAGAGAGAGGGTGGGGGTCTGCAGTAGGGAGAGAGGGGTAAGGGGGTCTGAGGAGAATACTGCAGCAGTGACTCAGCCTCAACACTCTAGTGAGTAACACAGGCTTGCCAGCCCCATTAACAGTACAACAAGGGTGTGGGCTGAGTTAGAAAGAGGGATGACAGAGACAACCACAGACACAGAGGAATCAGTCAAATATCCTACAATGAGTCTTATGATGGCTATTATGGTCTAAAGAGTTACAGTATACAGATGTGATGCTAATCCACAGAATAATAGGAGAGAAGTGGGCATGAAAACCAATAAAGTACTTGACTCAGAGGGGAGTAATTGTATGTGTCTCTGTGTGTCACAATGGTCTCTGGCAAATGAATCGTCTGACATTCTAAAGTGAATTGGTGTGTGTGTGGTATGTGGTCCACATACAGTGCATTCAGAAAGTATTCAGACCCTTTGACCTGTTCCACATTTTGTTACGTTACAGCCTTATTCTAAAATGTATAAAATAGTATTTTTTTAAATTGATTTTTCCCCTCATTAATCTACACACAATATTCTGAATCAGGCCTCTTCTCTTTAGTTCCGATCTCTCAGTCACGCTCGGTCATCATATCATCACACCACAGAGTCTGGGAGAGAGCACACAGAACATCCCTTATTTCCCACCAATCCTAAAGGGGAAAGCCCAGCGCCAACGCAGCCTTGTTCCTAATCCCCAAACAAAGACAGTGAGGAACAGGGGTTCTAATTTTAGAAAAGGACCCACGTGGCCATGCTTATAGATGATAAACACACTGATACACACAGAGACACCGCACAGCCAGGGGCATTTCATCCCTCACCACGGACTGTCCTTCCACAGCATCCCACGGTCAGAGGGCTAGAGTTCAGGTGGTTGGGAGGGGTTCAGGATTATTGGGACAACGGATTGGAAACATCTGTAATGCTGTTTCACACGTGTCTCCACTGTACATGCAAGAGTAGA
Organism: Salmo trutta; assembly: GCF_901001165.1. NCBI lineage: Eukaryota > Metazoa > Chordata > Actinopteri > Salmoniformes > Salmonidae > Salmo > Salmo trutta. The sequence goes on along the minus strand of NC_042988.1, from coordinate 25,151,041 downwards.
TGTATGTGTGTGATAATGTACTGTGCTATACTGCATGATGTGGTCCACCAAAGAGTGTGTGTGTGTGTGTGAGTGAATGTGACTTAAATGAATCTGTCTTTTAGAATAAATGGACATACGTGAGGGAGAGCTGGTACAGTAAGATGGTGAGGAAAGGGAGTGGCTGCATCCTCCTCTCTTCCATGAATACTTAACAGACAAACAAACCCCCAGGACAATGCAGCCTAATTCTCTCTCACCGCTGCCTGCCCCTGCTTGGCTGTAGTGGTGCCAGCCTGGTGCTAGTGGTGCCAGCACCGCACTGTGATGAATGGTCCAGCTCTGCAGCTGAGGGCTGGCAGGAGCCCAGGGTGACTCACTGTGCCTCTCTACCTACGGGCACTGTGCCCCCAGCCCCACGCCTACGTTGCCTGGCCCCGGGCATCTGCACCCCCTATTCCCCCGGCAGATTAGTCAGAGAGACCGCTCTGAAGGAAGAAAGAATAAAAGAAAGAGGAAATTCATGAAATGAAAGTGCAGCCAGACATCAGCAGCCTGCTGAGCGTGCATTGATGGCACACCTGATATGATTTAGGGTTTTAATCTAGGAAAGGAACTATGCTTTTTATCTTTTCTTCTCTTTTTGGCAGGTGACATTTTTGACCTTTTTCCTTTCTAATCGTTTTAAGCACACCCTGTCAGAGAGGAGTGACTAACTGGCACTTTGGAGGAAACAGGGAGGGTGGGGTACACACATACGAGAGAGAGAGAGAAAGAGGGGGGGAGATAGGGGAAGTAGAGAGAGGGGGAGTAGAGAGAGAGAGAGAGAGAGGGGAGAGAGAGGGGGGGGAGGGAGAGAGAGAGAGGGAGAGAGAGAGAGAGAGAGGGGGGGGAGAGGGGGGGAGAGAGAGAGTGGGGAGAGAGAGAGGGGGAGAGAGAGAGGGGAGGGAGAGAGAGAGAGAGGTAGAGGTAGAGAGAGGTAGAGGTAGAGGTAGAGAGAGAGAGAGGAGGAGGGAGAGAGAGAGAGAGAGAGGTAGAGAGAGAGGTAGAGGTAGAGGTAGAGAGAGACAGACAGACAGACAAACATACAGATAGCTAGAGAGTGAGAGAGACAGACAGACAGACAGACAGACAGACAGACAGACAGACAGACAGACAGACAGACAGACAGCTGGTTAAAGGACTAATATGAACACCTGTCTTTGTGCTGAGCCTGACACCAGTCTGTTGTATTACCTCCCCCACACACGAACACACACACACACACACACACACAATCAAAGTGTCAAGCTAGACTGGGTGACCTCTTCCACATGTGTAAGATTATTAAACAGGTTTTGAGACACTGACTGTGGAAGAGGAATGTTCATTATGTCTGTGTTGACTGAATGACCCTTGTGTCTGAACTATGACACATCTGAAGCCTGTTGGAGAGGAGAAAGCTGGTCCATCCCGATGTCTCATTCAGCTGGTCTACATGGTCCATCCCGATGTCTCATTCAGCTGGTCTACATGGTCCATCCCGATGTCTCATTCAGCTGGTCTACATGGTCCATCCCGATGTCTCATTCAGCTGGTCTACATGGTCCATCCCGATGTCTCATTCAGCTGGTCTACATGGTCCATCCCGATGTCTCATTCAGCTGGTCTACATGGTCCATCACGATGTCTCATTCAGCTGGTCTACATGGTCCATCCCGATGTCTCATTCAGCTGGTCTACATGGTCCATCCCGATGTCTCATTCAGCTGGTCTACATGGTCCATCCCGATGTCTCATTCAGCTGGTCTACATGGTCCATCCCGATGTCTCATTCTGCTGGTCTACATGGTCCATCCCGATGTCTCACTCAGCTGGTCTACATGGTCCATCCCGATGTCTCATTCAGCTGGTCTACATGGTCCATCCCGATGTCTCATTCAGCTGGTCTACATGGTCCATCCCGATGTCTCATTCAGCTGGTCTACATGGTCCATCCCGATGTCTCATTCAGCTGGTCTACATGGTCCATCCCGATGTCTCATTCAGCTGGTCTACATGGTCCATCCCGATGTCTCACTCAGCTGGTCTACATAGTCCATCCCGATGTCTCATTCTGCTGGTCTACATGGTCCATCCCGATGTTTCATTCAGCTGGTCTACATGGTCCATCCCGATGTCTCATTCAGCTGGTCTACATGGTCCATCCCGATGTCTCACTCAGCTGGTCTACATAGTCCATCCCGATGTCTCATTCTGCTGGTCTACATGGTCCATCCCGATGTTTCATTCAGCTGGTCTACATGGTCCATCCCGATGTCTCATTCTGCTGGTCTACATGGTCCATCCCGATGTCTCATTCAGCTGGTCTACATGGTCCATCCCGATGTCTCATTCAGCTGGTCTACATGGTCCATTCCGATGTCTCATTCAGCTGGTCTACATGGTCCATAACATGTCTCAGTGTGTTTCATTCTAATGTTATGGGTCATTCAGCTGGTCTACATGGTCCATAACATGTCTCAAGTGTGTTTCATTCTAAGGTTATGGGTCATTCAGCTGGTCTACCTGGTCCATAACATGTCTCATTGTGTTTCATTCTAATGTTATGGGTCATTCAGCTGGTCTACATGGTCCATAACATGTCTCAGTGTGTTTCATTCTAAGGTTATGGGTCATTCAGCTGGTCTACATGGTCCATAACATGTCTCAGTGTGTTTCATTCTAATGTTATGGGTCATTCAGCTGGTCTACATGGTCCATAACATGTCTCAGTGTGTTTCATTCTAAGGTTATGGGTCATTCAGCTGGTCTGCATGGTCCATAACATGTCTCAGTGTGTTTCATTCTAATGTTATGGGTCATTCAGCTGGTCTACATGGTCCATAACATGTCTCAGTGTGTTTCATTCTAAGGTTATGGGTCATTCAGCTGGTCTGCATGGTCCATAACATGTCTCAGTGTGTTTCATTCTAAGGTTATGGGTCATTCAGCTGGTCTACCTGGTCCATAACATGTCTCAGTGTGTTTCATTCTAAGGTTATGGGTCATTCAGCTGGTCTACCTGGTCCATAACATGTCTCAGTGTGTTTCATTCTAAGGTTATGGGTCATTCAGCTGGTCTACCTGGTCCATAACATGTCTCAGTGTGTTTCATTCTAAGGTTATGGGTCATTCAGCTGGTCTACCTGGTCCATAACATGTCTCAGTGTGTTTCATTCTAATGTTATGGGTCATTCAGCTGGTCTACATGGTCCATAACATGTCTCAGTGTGTTTCATTCTAAGGTTATGGGTCATTCAGCTGGTCTACATGGTCCATAACATATACTTGGTTACCAGATTATTTCCAGCCCCTCTTCCTCAAACTCCCACATGCACGTGTGTACCAGCATTCTCACACATCCAAACAGGCATGGAGGCACGTTGTTTACTACAAAACAATTGTGGCAAGGCGAGTCCAAGTTGACAGCCAGGCACGGACGAAGGTAAATTCATCTTTTAAGAAAAGCAGGCAGTAGTCAGTGTACTATCGCTAATGAGGCATCCATAAAGTTGGGGCAGCTCATTAGTAGAGAACAGACTGACTCTCAGTTCCAACCTGTCCTTTCATCTGTCTGTTTATTTACAAACGAGCCAGCGTCAAGGGAACTGGAGTGTTACTGCATGGTGCAACGTGGTAACGGAACTGTGTGTGTGTGTGTGTGTGAGTGGCTGAGTGGGTACCTTAAGAAGTCGACGTCTGGTAAAGAGACATATTTTGTGTACAGGAGGTGAGAATGAGTGAGTCGGTGCCAAAGTATGTGTGTCTATAGGAGAGTGTGTATATTTGCCTTGTCGTTTGATCCATCATGTTCGGTTCGGCCTGCGAGCCAGGTTTTCCCGGCCACCTTAACACAGAAAAATAAACCTTGGAAATGAGTAAATCATTTATTTTCCTCCAAGCCCTTTGAGTTCTCCAATGACCCGTGTCAGAGTGCAGAGCCCTGTTGAGTTAGAGCTCTTCTCTTCTCTTCTCTCTTCCCTCTGCTCTCCTCTCTTCCCTCTTCCCTCTGCTCTCTGCTCTCCTCTCCTCTCTTCTCTTCCCTCTTCCCTCTGCTCTTCCCTCTGCTCTCTGCTCTCCTCTCCTCTCTTCCCTCTTCTCTTCCCTCTTCCCTCTGCTCTCCTCTCTTCCCTCTAACTCTGCTCTCCTCTCTTCCCTCTAACTCTGCTCTCCTCTCCTCTCTTCCCTCTTCCCTCTTCTCTTCCCTCTTCCCTCTTCCCTCTTCTCTTCCCTCTTCCCTCTTCCCTCTTCCCTCTTCCCTCTGCTCTCCTCTCTTCCCTCTTCCCTCCTCTTCCCTCCTGTTCTCTCTGCTCTCCTCTCTTCTCTTCCCTCTGCTCTTCCCTCTTCCCTTCCCTCTTCCCTCTGCTCTCCTCTCTTCTCTTCCCTCTGCTCTTCCCTCTTCCCTCTTCCCTCTGCTCTCCTCTCTTCTCTTCCCTCTGCTCTTCCCTCTTCCCTCTTCTCTTATCTCTTCCCTCTGCTCTCCTCTCTTCTCTTCCCTCTGCTCTTCCCTCTTCCCTCTGCTCTCCTCTCTTCCCTCTTCCCTCTGCTCTCCTCTCTTCTCTTCCCTCTGCTCTTCCCTCTCCCTCTTCCCTCTGCTCTCCTCTCTTCTCTTCCCTCTGTTCTTCCCTCTTCCCTCTTCTCTTATCTCTTCCCTCTGCTCTCCTCTCTTCTCTTCCCTCTGCTCTTCCCTCTTCCCTCTTCCCTCTGCTCTCCTCTCTTCTCTTCCCTCTGCTCTTCCCTCTTCCCTCTTCCCTCTGCTCTCCTCTCTTCTCTTCCCTCTGCTCTTCCCTCTTCCCTCTTCTCTTATCTCTTCTCTGCTCTCCTCTCTTCTCTTCCCTCTGCTCTCCTCTCTTCCCTCTTCCCTCTGCTCTCCTCTCTTCTCTTCCCTCTGCTCTTCCCTCTCCTCTCTTCTCTTCCCTCTTCCCTCTTCCCTTCCCTCTTCCCTTCCCTCTTCTCTTCTCTTCCCTTCCCTCTTCCCCTCTTCTCTCTGCTCTCCTCTCTTCCCTCTTCCCTCTGCTCTTCCCTCTTCCCTCTTCTCTTCCCTCTTCCCCTCTGCTCTCCTCTCTTCTCTTCCCTCTTCCCTCTTCCCTCTGCTCTCCTCTCTTCTCTTCCCTCTTCCCTCTGTTCTTCCCTCTTCCCTCTGCTCTCCTCTCTTCTCTTCCCTCTTCCCTCTGCTCTCCTCTTCTCTTCCCTCTGTTCTTCCCTCTTCCCTCTGCTCTCCTCTCTTCTCTTCCCTCTTCCCTCTGTTCTTCCCTCTTCCCTCTGCTCTCCTCTCTTCTCTCTTCCCCTCTTCC
>NC_042988.1:25134388-25145647 GCF_901001165.1 Salmo trutta | reverse complement strand
CCATACAGAATACATAGACTCATGGAGAGAGAGAGTCCATACAGTATCACTCATTACAGAATACATAGACTACATGAGAGAGAGAGTCATACAGTATCACCACAGAATACATAGACTACATGGAGAGAGAGAGTCATACAGTATCACCACACAGAATACACAGACTACATGGAGAGAGAGAGTCATACAGTATCACCATATAGAATACATAGACTACATGGAGAGAGAGAGTCATACAGTATCACCATACAGAATACATAGACTACATGGAGAGAGAGTCATACAGTATCACCATATAGAATACATAGACTACATGGAGAGAGAGAGTCATACAGTATCACCATACAGAATACATAGACTACATGGATGAGAGAGTTCATACAGTTCACCATACAGAATTACACTGACTACATGGAGAGAGAGCGTCATACAGTATCACCATACAGACTACACTGACTACCATGGAGAGAGAGAGTCATACAGTATCACCATACAGAATACATAGACTACATGGAGAGAGAGTCATACAGTATCACCATACACTGACTACATGGCCAGAGAGTCATACAGAACCACCATATATAATACATATACCTCCTAGGAGAGGATTCATACTAGTCTCACCATATAGAATACAATAGACTACATGGAGAGAGAGAGGTCATACAGTATCACCATACAGGAATAATAGACTACATGGAGAGAGCAGAGTCATTACAGTCTCACACATACAGAATACACTAGACTACATGGAGAGAGAGAGTCATACCAGTAATCACAACATACAGAATACATAGACTGCATGGAGAGTGAGAGTTCATACCAGTATCACCATATAGAATACATAGGATACATGGCATGAGAGAGAGTCATACAGTATCACCATATAGAATACATAGACTACATGGAGAGAGAGTCATACAGTATCACCATACAGAATACATAGACTACATGGAGAGAGAGAGTCATACAGTATCACCATATAGAATACATAGACTACATGGAGAGAGAGTCATACAGTATCACCATACAGAATACACAGACTACATGGAGAGAGAGTCATACAGTATCACCATACAGAATACACTGACTACATGGAGAGAGAGAGTCATACAGTATCACCATATAGAATACATAGACTACATGGAGAGAGAGAGTCATACAGTATCACCATATAGAATACATAGACTACATGGAGAGAGTCATACAGTATCACCATACAGAATACATAGACTACATGGAGAGAGAGAGTCATACAGTATCACCATACAGAATACATAGACTACATGGAGAGAGAGTCATACAGTATCACCATACAGAATACATAGACTACATGGAGAGAGAGAGTCATACAGTATCACCATACAGAATACATAGACTACATGGAGAGAGAGTCATACAGTATCACCATACAGAATACATAGACTACATGGAGAGAGAGTCATACAGTATCACCATACAGAATACATAGACTACATGGAGAGAGAGAGTCATACAGTATCACCATATAGAATACATAGACTACATGGAGAGAGAGAGTCATACAGTATCACCATATAGAATACACTGACTACATGGAGAGAGAGTCATACAGTATCACCATATAGAATACATAGACTACATGGAGAGAGTCATACAGTATCACCATACAGAATACATAGACTACATGGAGAGAGAGTCATACAGTATCACCATACAGAATACATAGACTACATGGAGAGAGAGAGTCATACAGTATCACCATATAGAATACATAGACTACATGGAGAGAGTCATACAGTATCACCATACAGAATACATGGACAGAGAGTCATACAGTATCACCATATAGAATACACTGACTACATGGAGAGAGAGATATTACTGTACATCTTGATGGATTTTTATTTCACAGACATCTTTACCACCAACAATCATCTCTTCTCTTTTCAACCACCATGGGAAACAAAGATGCAGGAGCTTCATGGTAAGCCCTCAGGTGGGTCCACCAATACAACCAAGAACGTTTCACCTTCCTCTTGGAGGTCAGTCAATAAAATGTTAACCCCTTCAAAGGGCACTGGATTTATGGGCCTGGAAAAGCCTTTAGCAGTTGAACAGGAGGTTAGGCCTTTAAAACGAGAACATACTCCTACCATTATATTAGGTTTTGTGCAAAAAATTATTTTGACTGTATTCTTTACATTACCTCACTGAAAAAGTGCCATGATTTTGCCCCCTTATGCCTCTTGGCCTTGTAGTCTTTCTAGAACATTGTATTTAAAATCTCTTTCTAGAACATTGTATTTAAAATCTCTTTCTAGAACATTGTATATAAACGCCCTTTATAGAACATTGTATATAAAAGCTCTTTATAGAACATTGTTTATAAAAGCTCTTTATAGAACATTGTATATAAAAGCTCTTTATAGAACATTGTATATAAAAGCTCTTTATAGAACATTGTTTATAAAAGCTCTTTATAGAACATTGTTTATAAAATCTCTTTATAGAACATTGTTTATAAAATCTCTTTATAGAACATTGTATATAAAAGCTCTTTATAGAACATTGTATATAAAATCTCTTTATAGAACATTGTATATAAAAGCTCTTTATAGAACATTGTATATAAAATCTCTTTATAGAACATTGTATATAAAAGTTTTTTATAGAACATTGTATATACAAGCTCTTTATAGAACATTGTATATACAAGCTCTTTATAGAACATTGTATATAAAAGCTCTTTATAGAACATTGTATATAAAAGCTCTTTATAGAACATTGTATATAAAAGCTCTTTATAGAACATTGTATATAAAAGCCCTTTATAGAACATTGTTTATAAAAGCTCTTTATAGAACATTGTATATAAAAGCTCTTTATAGAACATTGTATATAAAAGCTCTTTATAGAACATTGTTTATAAAAGCTCTTTATAGAACATTGTATATAAAAGCTCTTTATAGAACATTGTATATAAAAGCTCTTTATAGAACATTGTATATAAAAGCCCTTTATAGCTCCATATGGCAAACAGCTTAACATAGCTGTGTTTGGGTAGCCTAATTACACCAATGTATAGTTTACCATGCCATGCTTACATTGACACTGAGTTTTCTCTTATCACGGATGGTGTGTACAGTATCAGTGCTGTTGGACTGAGATCAGAGAGGAGGGTGAGAACAGAGACATTGCTCTTGGCCCACCCTGTTGACATGACTAGGACACTTCTCAATCAAACCCACCTCACACAGTGCAACAGTACATTCACTTAGCTATAGAGACCATCCCAGAAGTTACGAAGCGGGATTGTGGAATCAGGCAGAGGCGTGGCACTTCATCCAAGACATGCAAACCCCCTCTCTGGCTCGGAGGAGCCCCTGGACTCAGACAGTATTCAGCTGACAGATGGTAGTTAACACAGGTATCGCCTGTCAGGCAGAGCCAATCGAGCTCAGATCAAACAAAGAGGGAGAGAATGGAGAGCTTCCCCATCCTGGCGCTGTATTGTCCTGGCTACAAAAGGACCACAGTTATGTTCTGCTCCTCAGGGCCTGGAGGGAGACAATGACCCCGTGGGTCAGACACAGACAGAGACAGGACAGGGCTGGACACAAGCCACATGGACACTGGGTGATGATAGAGGCATTCTGAATGGACTCACCTGAGACCCAGCCAGCAGGCCTGTATAGTAGAGGCAGTCTGTAGGGTAACAATGTGCTGTATGGCCATGTCTGCAGTGTAGGGGCTGAACCTCTTGAATAACCAGAGAGACAGAGAGATAGAGAGAGGAAGGGAGATATAGAGAAAGAAAGAGAGAGAGAGAGGGGAGGAGAAGCGAGGAGGGGAGATGCAGAGAGAGAAAGTGAGACAGTAAGTGCGTGTCCAGCTAAGACAGACAGTATCATGACCATCTCTAAGAGGAGGGAGAGAAAAGGAGAGGAAAGGAGAGAGGGTGATAAAGAGAGATGGAGTCTGAGCTGTGCCCTGGCCGCCGGTGCAGGAGAGCATCTCGATCGATGGCAGCGCCCAGGGTTAGATTACAAATTGAGTTTAGCAAGGCTGCTTTTCCCCTCTTTATTTCCGCAGTATCCCCCAGCGAGGCTCCACTCCAGGCTATTTACGGTGCCCTCTGCCTGGGTAAGTTAATAATGGGGGCCCAGGCTCGATGCACTCCAATTGAGTCATTTGGCCAGGAATTGCTCCGACACACCCAATCAATCAGAGAGTGGCAGGGTCATCCCCAGAGCAGTGCCCCGCCTCACCCCTCTTGGTCCCTCACACCTAATCAATACTCAGGAACTATTCTGGTCATAATTGCATTAGAGTTTTAACACCGCGCATCAAAAACAGCATCCCCTCAGGAGTCACATGCTGGCAGGCCGCTGAACACGGACCGTATTGTTGTTCGTATTGGTGTGTTTAGCTAGATGTATTGAACGGAGTTCATTGACCTGTGTTTATCGATTCCATCTATTGTGCTTATGGTCAAATGCAGCTCCTCCAAAATAATGCATTTCTAATGACTATGAAAATGAAGGCGTGCGACAGGCCGGAGGCCTTCCATGGCAACCAACCAGAAGCCAGCGTGGCCAGAGCCAGACAGCTGTGTGACAGCAGGTTGCCCAGCAGCACAAGCTGGAGAACCAACACACAAAGACCATGCAGGGTAAATAATCCATACCTCTGCTCCTCTCCTATCTGCCTGTAGACAGAGTCTGTGGGGCTGTACATGACTCATCAATGTCATAATACTATAATGTCAATATGCAGCAACAGCAATGACATCAAGGGAAACTGGTTGGAGGCCGAGTAAACAAAGATATGAAGGCTTCTGTCTAGAATAGTAATGAAGCTGGCATCACTGAATAATAAACCTCATTGAAGTATTGAGACCAATGGTCCTGCATCTTAAATCACTGACTTTAAACTTTAAACAATGGTGATACAGTACTGAGGGTGATGGTGAGACTGAAGGTTAGCTATCAGCAGTATATCTGATGGTGAGGCTGATGATTAGCTATCAGCAGTATATCTGATGGTGAGGCTGATGATTAGCTATCAGCAGTATATCAGCAGTATACCTGATGGTAAGGCTGAAAGTTAGCTAACAGCAGTATATTTGAGGGTGAGGCTGAAGGTTTGCTTACAGCAGTATATTTGAGGGTGAGGCTGAAGGTTTGCTTACAGCAGTATACTTGAGGGTGAGGCTGAAGGTTAGCTAACAGCACTATACCTGATGATGAATCTGGTGTTTCTGAGGCTGATGGTATTGAGGATGACAGTAGTGGTGTGGGCGGAGGCAGGTTCCAGGGGGCGAGGGAGGGACGAAGCCAGTCTGCAGGTCAGGGTGTACCAGTGGTGGGTGAGCTCAGCAGCTGTTTATGGCTTAACCACGGGACACTAATGAGACAGAGGGAGGCAGTTAGGGCAATTACACTAAAGGTCGTCTGGAACCTAGGAAATCTGAAGCAGTGAAAGGGGGGGAGCAAGAGGGGGGTATGAGCTGGTGTTTGGCAGCCAAGCATGTGGCAGTTATGGCAGCCATTTTAAGCCCCGAAGCCTCACACCACAGCCAACCAACCTCCTGGCTGTCTTGATTGATTGATTGAATTTATTTGACAATTTGTAAAATACATACATAAGGGCGCTCCAGCCGGTGACGCCTCCACATACAATTTAAGAAAATCATCAAGGATAACACAATAAAGCTTAACAGCTTATTTCCATTGTGGTGCTTTTGAAGAGGGAAGAAGGAAGGGGGAATGCAACAAGGTTAGTCGGCAATAGTAGTGGCAACAGACAATGACAGACAAAACTGTTGTTTGTTTCATAACATGAGATAATTAGTGCAATTTCCTTTCCAAATAAACTACTCTGGACAGGTACTTCTCCCTTGTCTCACATGCCCTTAATATATAAAACAATAAATCCCTAATATATACAAGACAATCACAATATAATTAACAACAGGTACTGTACCTAAAGGCAGACCATAAACGATCCTGGTCATTTCTGTTACGGCTTGGTAGTCGTGGAGGAGGAATGAGGCGCAGGAAGCAGCGAACACAGGGTAGTGGTGTTTTTAATATACACTCACACAAAAAACAAATGTTCCCACACACAGGGGAGAAAGTACATACGGCGTCAAAACAACGTCGACACGAACATAAGCCGTCTGTCAAAGAAACAATCATTAATCCCGCACGAACAGGAGCGGGCCAGCTAAACTAAATAGCCCCTCTAATGGCTAATTGACCACAGGTGTCACAAAATAAAAAAAGGGAAAAGCAAAAGGGAATCGGTGGCAGCTAATAGGCCGGTGACGACGACCGCCGAGCGCCACCCGAGCAGGAGGGGGCGCCACCGTCGGTGGGAATCGTGACAGTACCCCCCTCCTGACGCGCGGCTCCCGCAGCGCGCCGACACCGGCCTCGAGGTCGACCCGGAGGGCGAGGCGCAGGGCGATCCGGACGGAGGTGGTGGAACTCCCTCAACATAGATGGGTCCAGGACGTCCGCCGCCGGCACCCAGCACCTCTCCTCCGGGCCGTACCCCTCCCAGTCAACGAGGTACTGTAGGCCCCTCGCCCGGCGTCTCGAGTCCAGTATGGCCCGTATGCTGTACGCCGGGGACCCCCGATCTCCAGAGGGGGCGGAGGGACCTCCGGCACCTCATCTTCGTGAAGGGGACCAGCTACCACCGGCCTGAGGAGAGACACATGAAACGAGGGGTTAATACGGTAATAGGAAGGGAGTTGCAACCGATAACACACCTCGTTTATCCTCCTCAGGACTTTGAAGGGCCCCACACACTGCGGCCCCAGCTTCCGGCAGGGCACGCGGAGGGGCAGGTTCCGGGTCGAGAGCCAGACCCTGTCTCCCGGTGCGAACACGGGCGCCTCACTGCGGTGGCGGTCAGCACTCCTCTTCTGCCGCGCACTGGCCTCCTTTAGTGAGTCCTGGACGGCTCTCCAGGTCTCCTTGGAGTGCTGGACCCAGTCCTCCACCGCAGGAGCCTCGGTCTGACTCCGGTGCCATGGTGCCAGGACCGGCTGGTAACCTAACACACACTGAAAGGGTGATATGTTAGTAGAGGAGTGGCGAAGTGAGTTCTGGGCTAACTCAGCCCAGGGAATATACCTCGCCCACTCCCCTGGCCGGTCCTGGCAATACGACCTCAGGAACCTGCCCACCTCCTGGTTCACCCTCTCCGCCTGCCCATTGCTCTCGGGGTGATAACCGGAGGTCAAACTGACCGAGACCCCCAGCCGCTCCATAAACGCTTTCCAGACCCTGGATGTGAACTGGGAACCTCGATCAGAGACAATGTCCTCCGGCACCCCGTAGTGCCGGAAGACGTGGGTAAATAGGGCCTCCGCAGTCTGCAGGGCCGTAGGGAGACCGGGCAATGGGAGGAGACGGCAGGAATTAGAGAACCGATCCACAACCACCAGAATCGCCGTGTTCCCCTGAGAGGGGGGAAGATCTGTCAGGAAGTCGATGGACAGGTGCGACCATGGTCGTTGTGGAACGGGGAGGGGCTGTAACTTCCCTCTTGGTAGATGCCTAGGAGCCTTACTCTGGGCACACACCGAACAGGAAGAGACATAGGACCTCACGTCCTTAGCTAAGGTGGGCCACCAGTACTTCCCCCTTAGACTCCGCACTGTCCTCGCCTCACCAGGATGACCCGCAGTGGGTAGCGTGTGCGCCCACCGAATCAAACGATCACGAACACCGAGCGGCACATACATGCGCCCCAAGGGCACCTGCGCAGGCGCAGGTTCTAACACCAATGCCCGCTCAATGTCCGCGTCCACCTCACATACCACAGGGGCCACCAGCCTAGACGCTGGAATGATGGGAGTTGGATCGATGGGCCGGTCCTCCGTGTCATAGAGACGGGACAGCGCGTCGGCCCTAGTATTCAGGGAACCCGGTCTATAGGAGATGGTAAACCTAAACCGGGCGAAGAACATGGCCCACCTCGCCTGACGTGGATTCAGTCTCCTCGCTGCCCGGATGTACTCCAGGTTTCGGTGGTCGGTCCAGATGAGAAAGGGGTGTTTAGCCCCCTCAAGCCAGTGCCGCCACACCCTCAGAGCTTTAACCACTGCTAGCAACTCCGTGTCCCCCACATCGTAGTTACGCTCCGCCGAACTGAGCTTCTTCGAAAAGAAAGCGCAGGGGCGGAGTTTCAATGGCACACCCGAGCGCTGTGATAGCACGGCACCCACCCCAGCCTCGGACGCGTCCACCTCCACTACGAACGCTAAAGACGGGTCCGGGTGCGCCAACACGGGTGCGTCGGTGAACAGCGTCTTCAACTTCTTGAAGGCTCCGTCCGCCTCCGTCGACCATCGCAAACGCACCGGCCCCCCCTTCAGCAGTGAGGTAATGGGAGCCGCTACCTGGCCAAAACCCCGGATAAACCTCCGGTAGTAATTGGCAAAGCCTAAAAACCGCTGCACCTCCTTCACCGTGGTTGGAGTCGGCCAATTACGCACGGCCTTAACGCGGTCACACTCCATCACCACCCCCGTGGTGGAAATGCGATAACCCAGAAAGGAGACGGCTCGTTTGGAAAACTCACACTTCTCAGCCTTAACGTATAAGTCATGCTCCAGCAGTCTACCAAGCACCTTGCGCACCAGGGACACATGCGCGGAGCGGGTGGCGGAAAATATCAGGATGTCATCGATATAGACTATCACGCCCTGCCCGTGCAGGTCCCTGAGAATCTCGTCAACAAAGGATTGAAAGACGGCTGGAGCATTTTTCAACCCATACGGCATGACGAGGTACTCATAATGGCCTGATGTGGTACTAAAGGCGGTTTTCCACTCGTCTCCCTTCTTGATACGCACCAGATTATACACGCTCCTGAGATCCAGTTTTGTGAAGAACTGTGCTCCGTGAAATGATTCCACCGCCGTAGCGATGAGAGGTAGTGGGTAACTAAACCCCACCGTAATAGCGTTTAGACCTCGGTAATCAATGCACGGACGCAGACCTCCCTCCTTTTTCTTCACAAAAAAGAAACTCGAGGAAGCGGGTGAGATGGAGGGCCGAATGTACCCCTGTCCCAGGGATTCCGTGACATATGTCTCCATAGCCGCAGTCTCCTCCTGTAACAAGGGGTACACGTGACTCCTGGGAAGCGCAGCGTCAACCTGGAGATCTATCGCACAATCCCCCTGTCGATGAGGTGGTAATTTAGTCGCCCTCTTTTTACAAAAAGCGATCGCCAAATCGGCGTATTCAGGGGGAATGCGCACGGTGGACACCTGGTCTGGACTCTCCACCGACGTGGCACCTATGGAAACTCCTAGACACCTACCTGAACACTCCTCTGACCACCCCTGGAGAACACCCTGTTTCCACGAAATACGGGGATTGTGACCAGCCAGCCAGGGGACCCCCAGCACCACCGGAAACGCAGGCGAATCAATAAGGAAAAAACTAATGCGTTCCTTATGATTCCCCTGCGTTACCATGTCCAGTGGCACCGTAGACTCCCTGACTAACCCTGACCCTAATGGCCGGCTATCTAGGGAGTGCACAGGGAAAGGGGAATCTATCGGCACCCGCGGAATGCCCAGCTTAATGGCAAGTCCACGGTCCATAAAATTCCCAGCTGCGCCTGAATCGACTAGCGCCCTATGCTGGTAAGAGGGAAAAAATGTAGTAAACAAAACAGGTAAAAACACGTGACCAACAGGGGGTTCTGGGTGAATCTGGTGCTGACTCACCTGAGGTGACCGAGAAGTGTTCTGCCTGCCATCTCGACTCCCAGACTGGCTCCTCCTGCACCGGTCGGCCGTGTGTCCTCTCCGACCACAGCTGGTGCAGGTGGAGCCACCTCCTCCGGTGCCCCTTTGCACGGCCCCCCCTACCTCCATAGGGGTAGGGGCGGGGGTGCACGGGGGTGGAACGGGCAGGACCCTCTCCGAACGCCCGCGGGCAGCCAGCAAATTGTCCAGTCGTATAGACATATCTATGAGCTCGTCCAGGGACAGAGCTGTGTCCCGACAGGCCAGCTCCCTGCGGACGTCCGCCCGGAGACTGCAGCGGTAGTGGTCTATGAGGGCCCTGTCGTTCCACCCCGCCCCAGCAGCCAAGGTCCTGAACTCCAGCGCGAAGTCCTGGGCACTCCTCGTCTCCTGCCTGAGATGGAACAGCCGTTCACCCGCCGCTCTTCCTTCCGGAGGGTGGTCGAACACGGCCCGAAAGCGGCGGGTGAACTCTGGGTAGTGGTCCCTCGCCGAGTCTGGACCGTTCCAGACCGCATTAGCCCACTCCAGAGCTCGGCCCGTCAGGCAGGAAACGAGGGCACTCACGCTCTCCTCCCCCGTGGGAGCAGGTCTGACGGTGGCCAGGTACAGCTCAAGCTGGAGCAAAAATCCCTGGCACCCAGCCGCCGCCCCATCGTACTCCCTTGGGAGCGCCAAACGAAGCGCGCCAGAGCCAGACGTCATGGGGTGCGAAGATGGCTGTATCGGGGGAAGTGGAGGTGGAGAGAGGATACCACTTCTCTCCCATCGGTCCATCCTCTCCATCATCTGGTCCATTGCCGATCCGATGCGATGGAGGACTGTCGTGTGGTGGAGTACGCGTTCCTCCATCGAGGGCAGAGGAGTGGCCGCTGCTCCCGCTGATTCCATGCCTTTTATCTTGGTGCGGGATTCTGTTACGGCTTGGTAGTCGTGGAGGAGGAATGAGGCGCAGGAAGCAGCGAACACAGGGTAGTGGTGTTTTTAATATACACTCACACAAAAAACAAATGTTCCCACACACAGGGGAGAAAGTAAATACGGCGTCAAAACAACGTCGACACGAACATAAGCCGTCTGTCAAAGAAACAATCATTAATCCCGCACGAACAGGAGCGGGCCAGCTAAACTAAATAGCCCCTCTAATGGCTAATTGACCACAGGTGTCACAAAATAAAAAAAGGGAAAAGCAAAAGGGAATCGGTGGCAGCTAATAGGCCGGTGACGACGACCGCCGAGCGCCACCCGAGCAGGAGGGGGCGCCACCGTCGGTGGGAATCGTGACAATTTCCTCCTCAGCCACATACTATAATCTTACTAATTACTTTTGAGACATGCTACTATTTAGCCATTTTTTTCAGTGAGAACTTGAAACTATAAGTTTCAAATTCTTTGGAAGACTATCCCAAAGAATGGCAGTTGAGTATAAAAAACTTTATTTCCCCATACCACTTTTAAACCTAAAAGGAACAGCGTCAGTTTCACTCCTTCTAGTTGAA
>NC_042988.1:25019388-25129388 GCF_901001165.1 Salmo trutta | reverse complement strand
GATACAAGTATAGCCTGTTGGGATAGATTAGTCTGTATTCAGGGAGGGCTGTTGGGATAGATTAGTCTGTATTCAGGGAGGGCTGTTGGAATAGATTAGTCTGTATTCAGGGAGGGCTGTTGGGATAGATTAGTCTGTATTCAGGGAGGGCTGTTGGGATAGATTAGTCTGTATTCAGGGAGGGCTGTTGGAATAGATTAGTCTGTATTCAGGGAGGGCTGTTGGGATAGATTAGTCTGTGTTCAGGGAGGGCTGTTGGAATAGATTAGTCTGTATTCAGGGAGGGCTGTTGGAATAGATTAGTCTGTATTCAGGGAGGGCTGTTGGAATAGATTAGTCTGTATTCAGGGAGGGCTGTTGGAATAGATTAGTCTGTATTCAGGGAGGGCTGTTGGAATAGATTAGTCTGTGTTCAGGGAGGGCTGTTGGGATAGATTAGTCTGTATTCAGGGAGGGCTGTTGGGATAGATTAGTCTGTATTCAGGGAGGGCTGTTGGAATAGATTAGTCTGTATTCAGGGAGGGCTGTTGGGATAGATTAGTCTGTGTTCAGGGAGGGCTGTTGGAATAGATTAGTCTGTATTCAGCGAGGGCTGTTGGGATAGATTAGTCTGTATTCAGGGAGGGCTGTTGGGATAGATTAGTCTGTATTCAGGGAGGGCTGTTGGAATAGATTAGTCTGTATTCAGGGAGGGCTGTTGGGGTAGATTAGTCTGTATTCAGGGAGGGCTGTTGGGATAGATCAGTCTGTATTCAGGGAGGGCTGTTGGGATAGATTAGTCTGTATTCAGGGAGGGCTGTTGGGATAGATTAGTCTCTATTCAGGGAGGGCTGTTGGGATAGATTAGTCTGTATTCAGGGAGGGCTGTTGGGATAGATTAGTCTGTATTCAGGGAGGGCTGTTGGGATAGATTAGTCTGTATTGAGGGAGGGCTGTTGGAATAGATTAGTCTGTATTCGGGGAGGGCTGTTGGGATAGATTAGTCTGTATTCAGGGAGGGCTGTTGGGATAGATTAGTCTGTATTGAGGGAGGGCTGTTGGAATAGATTAGTCTGTATTCGGGGAGGGCTGTTGGGATAGATTAGTCTGTATTGAGGGAGGGCTGTTGGGATAGATTAGTCTGTATTCAGGGAGGGCTGTTGGAATAGATTAGTCTCTATTCAGGGAGGGCTGTTGGGATAGATTAGTCTGTGTTCAGGGAGGGCTGTTGGGATAGATTAGTCTGTATTCAGGGAGGGCTGTTGGGATAGATTAGTCTGTATTGAGAGAGGGCTGTTGGAATAGATTAGTCTGTATTCAGGGAGGGCTGTTGGGATAGATTAGTCTGTATTCAGGGAGGGCTGTTGGGATAGATTAGTCTGTATTCAGGGAGGGCTGTTGGGATAGATTAGTCTGTATTCAGGGAGGGCTGTTGGGATAGATCAGTCTGTATTCAGGGAGGGCTGTTGGGATAGATTAGTCTGTTTTCAGGGAGGGCTGTTGGAATAGATTCGTCTGTATTCAGGGAGGGCTGTTGGGATAGATTAGTCTGTATTCAGGGAGGGCTGTTGGGATAGATTAGTCTGTATTCAGGGAGGGCTGTTGGAATAGATTAGTCTGTATTCAGGGAGGGCTGTTGGGATAGATTAGTCTGTATTCAGGGAGGGCTGTTGGGATAGATTAGTCTGTATTCAGGGAGGGCTGTTGGAATAGATTAGTCTGTATTCAGGGAGGGCTGTTGGGATAGATTAGTCTGTATTCAGGGAGGGCTGTTGGAATATGTTTGGCAGTAAACCACATCCTGTGAGCCAGAGTTAAAGCAGAGTGAAGGAAGGAGGGGGAGGAGGGAGGTCGCAGAGCAAATGAGATACATATTCTAAACATTTCAGTGTACACATGGGAGAAAACTTAGGTTTACCACAGACTGAAAAACAGTTCCTTCGCTATTACACCAGTCCAATAGACTGACAGACTCAGTAGACGTGTCATCATCATCACAGTCAGACAAGTGTGATCGTCCTCACAGTCAGACAGCATAAAACACCAAGCATATAGCAACAATCCTGACAGGTATTCCAGCCCAGTCTCTTTTTCTGGCCCTGTCAATAAACCAACCCAGCCATAACAGTGTTAACCTTATTTCCAACTGAACACAGACCAGTACTTTAACAAGCTCAACCCTGAGATGAGGTTCAAAGAAAGGAACTCTTAGAATAGCTTAACAGCAGGTGTGAAGTTATAACATTGTCTAAAATAGGTTGATAACATGAAGGACTACCAGGAAGGAAAAATACACAGAGGTACCTTTTCAGAAAGTTGAATAAATACAAATGGAGCTGCCAGCTTGTATGCCATTTGATCTGCTGGGTCTTGGAGCGCGTTCAGAACTATACTTAAATAGAAACAGGCGATCATAACACAAGCTGCGTGTTTTTCCTAAACAATGGGATGACATGCAACTAATCCAATGTCTTTTTCCACTAGGGAGAACTCTTTCATTTACGTCTCAAATTACAATTTCTGATCGAGTGTTGACATCTGGAATTTGCCACATTTTTGCTACATCCATGAGATTGGTACCGGAGCAAGCAAAGAAAGAAAGAAAGAAAGAAAGAAAGAAAGAAAGAAAGAAAGAAAGAAAGAAAGAAAGAAAGAAAGAAAGAAAGAAAGAAAGAAAGAAAGAAAGAAAGAAAGAAAGAAAGAAAGAAAGAAAGTGTGTGTGAAGGATGATGCTCCGAACCCCATCGTCTCTCACTGATTGTCATTCACTCAGATTGCTCTCTTTTCTAGCAGAGCCTCCTCTGCCTTTAAAAACACATTTATAAAAATAATTCCCCCTAATTCTGACAGCTGCCTGGAAGGCATTACAGGAGGCGACACATCCCAGACCAGCACCAGGAGCGAGATTAGAGCATTAACCAGACAAATTAGCCTCTGTGCTTCACTATGGCAACATTAACTCTCTCCCCCTTTGTAAACACAAAGTCCTCATGTTCTTAATCTTTCTCCTCACCTACCTTTCAGGCCACCCGGGTTCCACCATGCACAGATCAATCTCTCTCTCTCTCCCTTTCATTCTGTCAGCTACATGGCCAGTGATTAGGCCAACATGGTGCAGTCAAGGCCATTTGAAGTGATGGAAAAACAAACAGGTTTCAAAATGGCCGACAATGTTTGGGGGTGTGAAAATAAACGGCTAGAGGAGACATAACTTGCCGTGTCAGAACACTGATTTGATGTGTTTGCTTGCTGTTCTGACAGACTTTAATGCTTCGTCATGAAACTCTCAACGCTCACAGCCATTCCTCATTCTAGGTTTAAACATGAAATAATGAAAGTCTTGTGAGTAATACCAGTTCACATTACACCTTGCCTCTGGATATCAAAGAGCAGGACTAATGTACAGTATTATAGCACCACAACGGAAAGAAACGCTGGCGCCAGAGGATCAGGAGCTTTCTCTCTTCCCAGGTAGAGACAGGATCAGGCTGCGTGCTACTGCATTACAAAGCAGAGCACAACCACTATCCATCATTGGACAGGACAGAGGCTGGTAGAGCAGAGCAGAGGCTCTAGCCCTCCCTGGCCCTCCATGTCCACAGGTCCAGGGGTGAGTTCAAAGACCAGGTGGAGAGACTCCAACCCCCTCCTCTCCCTCTCTGAAGGAGTATTAATCACAGTGATGAATCTGCTCAACTATAACAGAGTAAAACAAAAGGAGCTGCTCGCTCCACTCTGGACATAAACCTCCACCACCCTAAAGTTCTCTCACCTACTCAGTCAGTCACTCAGCTCATCAGTCAGTGGCTGCCTGGCCAACCAGCTGACTGGGTTAATGGTGTCACCAGCTCCTCTGGTTGGTTATTGTAAGCAGCGGCAGCGTGAGTCTGACCTGTCTGTCAGTGTGGGCCTCAGAGCCAGGGTTCCTTCATACCCTTACGCTGTCACCCCATAAGAGATGAGTCCGAATGGGTGAGTCTGGGTGGGGGACAGAGTGGGTGTGAGGGAGTCATCTCTGGAAGGTGTTGACAGAAGGCTGGTGTAATCAGGGACATCTGATCCATATACAATCAGAGCTGAATGATCACTTAACAATGCCTCAACTACGCTCTTCAACAGTTTTTATACATCACTCTTTGTGGTGATGCTCAGGGTTGGGTAGGTTATTTTCTAAATGTAATCCGTTGCAGTTACTAGTTACCTGTACAAAATTGTAATCTGTAAAGTATTTTTGGATTACCCAAACTCAGTAACATAATCTGATTACTTTCTGTTATTTGTATTGGTCTGTGTTCAGTTGGAAATAAGGTTAACACTGTTATGGCTGGGTTGGTTAACTTTCCCCTTAAGAGGCATTAGAAGAAGACAAAAAGGATCCTTAAAAAACATTTGGTGTGTTATTATAGTAGTCTCTGATTTGTGGTTAGACTCACTCAGCTGGAACAAACTTTTCTTCCTCCTCGCAAACATCTAGTTTTAAACAGTATATGTATTCTGATTACAATATTTTTGCAGGTAACGTAACTGATTACATGTACAACCCTGCCGATGAGTCATATGAAGTGGGACATTTCCCTCCCTTTCTCCCCACACAAACGTAGGCCTCCTGATTGTTTGGTACAAACATCGCTTGCTAAATTAACTACGCTATCGCTAGTCACATTAAACATTGTGCTTTATATATAGAGTGAACAGAAAATGCCAGCATTTGGTTACCATTATTCACAAAATGTTAAGCATTGTTGTTTGGTATCACTAGCCTGTACTAGGTCCAGGCTTCCTAGATGAGCAGGAGCTGATCTAGGTCCCAGCATTACACCACGATAGCTTCGCCCTCATGTAGATGCTACAGTAGCAAGCATACTAGGTAGTGCTAGGTATCAACAGCCTATCCAGTAGGGGCTGGAAGCTGTAGTGAGCTTCGATTGGTCAATAGCGCCACAATGTCGCAGATTATTTGCATAATATTCAGCTTTCCCAACTTTGGTCCCACCCTGTTCACGCTTTCTTGCCCATGATCGCATCGCCCAACATTCCCCCTGCCACTTTGCTTCCCACCCTTGAAAACGAACGGCTTCCGATGTTTCATCGCCCCATATCGTGTTCAGTTAAGAGGTACCGTTAGCTACGTCTCTCCCCCACGGGATGGTTGAGCTAACGTAGGCTAATGCGATTAGCATGAGGTTGGAATTAACAAGAACATTTCTCAGGACATAGACATATCTGATATTGGCAGAAAGCTTAAATTCTTGTTAATCTAACTGCATTGTCCATTTTACAGTAGCTATTACAGTGAAAGAATACAATGCTATTGTTTGAGGAGAGTGCACAGTTTTGAACATGAAAAGTTATTAATAAACAAATTAGGCACATTTGGGCAGTCTTGATACAACATTTTGAACAGAAATGCAATGGTTCATTGGATCAGTCGAAAATGTTGCACATGCACTGCTGCCATCTAGTGGCCAAAATCTAAATTGCGCCTGGGCTGGAATAATACATTATGGCCTTTCTCTTGCACTGCAAAGATGATGGAACAAAAAGACACAAAAAAACGCATGTTTTTTTCTTTGTATTATCTTTTACCAGATCTAATGTGTTATATTCTCCTACATTCATTTAACATTTCCACAAACTTTAAAGTGTTTCCCTTCAAATGGTATCAAGAATATGCATATCATTGCTTCAGGTCCTGAGCTACAGGCAGTTAGATTTGGGTTTGTCATTTTAGGTAAAAATTGAGGCGGATCCTTAAGAGATTTTAAGGGGTGTTCTCATAGTTTTTCACGAAGGAGTTAGTTATTGACCATTGTAATGTCAAGTGTTCAATAGTATTGCCGTTAAAGTGTATTATCACTGTTCATAAAACATTTAGTCTACCTGTTTAAAGGTGAATGGTTTATGCCAAGTTATGGCAGATCCTTTAAAGATCCCCACTCTCTCCACTTAGGGAAGAGCCTCTCTTGAAGTAACATGTTGCTAGAAGTTTTGCTATTACTCAGCTGTGGGAGTTTGCTTTTGAAACTGTCAATTCTAGGGTGTTTTTGCCTTGGCCAAGTAAGTTTATTGTTTTTTTCAAGTTAATTATTTGTGTCAACTATTTTCATCATTTTTACCATCTGTACATTTTTGTAAATACAACTCTCAATTCTGGATTCAGTCTTCTTCATCACTGCCTGCACTGTAAATAAAAACCATCTATTTGTTCACCTGAACCTCTGACTGTCTCAACAGTTGTTGTTCCACAGCCAACTAAATAGGCTGCCGGGTCCTATTTCTTAACACCCTCCATCTCGCCCTAGTTTGTCATGTATTTTGTTTCTGTTGTAGGACAAAAAAAATGGAATAATCTCCACCTATCATCCTTCCACATAGCCAGATTAGACAGAGCGCTACCACAACCTACTCTAACTCCCATCAATCAAACCATCCTCTCTCCCTCCCTACATGGTACCAGTCAGTCACCATACTGTCCTGGTATAATCAGCAGCACCACAGGCCTGTACGAACACACAGCAGCTCAGAGAGACCATAAGGACCAGAGAGAGGGACTACGTCAGTCTGCTCTGTTCATCCTCAAAGTCACTTTTCTCCCAATAAACAGACATTTTCATAAACACAGAGAAAGTGACTGTATATAAATGGAAACTATTCCTGGAATGACTGAGTGCATGTATGGTGTGTGTGAGTATATTATTTCATATTCTGTTTTTTTGGTGGTGCAGTGCAGTAATCCACCTATAATCTGCACATAATCTGCAGGTAATCTACAGGTAATCCAGCTCTGGGAAGCATCTTCAGGCCATCTCTGACAGGATAACTGGGACCTTCATGTGGTCGACCATCATGGTCTGGTTTATCCTTCAAACCAGTTTAATGCCTCTCACACTGCGGTATGCACACTAAAACCAGACCACTGCTCCAATGAGAAAGAACTCGTTCTCATAAGGAAATGTGCTCTGGGCTTTTTGTCAGTCTGTTAATGCATTATTTTCAAATACTTCAGATGTAGGATCTTCATTTGATCCCCCTGTTGCAGGAGAACTTTCCTGCAATGCAGGAAATGTAAAACTTGCAGGGTATTTTAGGTTTAAAAAGGTTTCTGAAGTTTGTAATTTCCACTTTGAAATTTCTGACTTGATTTTCCCTAATGGCAAGTGTATCAACACCTACAAAAATGTCCATTAATTATAATCCACATAATAATTCACATTTCCTGTTGCTGCAGGATTATTTTCCTGCTGTAGCAAACTTGCTCATATTAAGATCCTACATCTGTAGTGCAGGCAATGTTGAAACGGTTCAGTGCCGGCACTAGTCACGGTCTCCCCCTCTCCTCTTCAGTATGTGTATTCATTGCTGTATTGGATTAGCTGTGTTTATAAAGGTCTGGTCTGAGTAATGTTCAAGAGCAAAGGTTTGAGGTTTAAAATAACTGGTGGATGGATACACATGGACAACATTAGCACTATCAGAGAGGCAGAGAGGGGGAAACAGAGAGAGGGAGGAGGAACAGGGATGGGAGGAGTGTAGAAAATGATAGTAGGACAGATGATAAGAGTGATACTGTCCTACATTTGTGCTGGCCCATGCCCTTCCTGTCCTTTGGTCTGGGGCCAGGTCTAATATCCAGGCTGTGTCTGAGGGTCATAGCTGACAGACAGACAGATGGACAGATCGGTCATCACTCCCATCAGCACCACCACAGGAGCACTGCATGCTGGGACAAGATCAGTTAGAGGAGGAGGATCACATCTATTTACAGGAGCAACATTAAGGATACAATATACCCTTCAGACACTTTCACTATCTCTCATACCCTCCCTCTCCCTCTCTCTACCTCACCATCTGCTTCTCTCTCTCTCTCTCTACCTTCCCATTTGCTTCTCTCTCGCTCTCTCTCTCTACCTTTCCATCTGCTTCTCTCTCTCTCTACCTTTCCATCTGCTTCTCTCTCTCTCTACCTTTTCCATCTGCTTCTCTCTCTCTCTCTACCTTTTCCATCTGCTTCTCTCTCTACCTGTCCATCTGCTTCTCTCTCTTTACCTGTCCATCTGCTTCTCCCTCTCTCTCTCTACCTTTCCATCTGCTTCTCTCTCTTTACCTGTCCATCTGCTTCTTTCTCTCTACCCGTCCATCTGCTTCTCTCTCTCTCTCTACCTTTCCATCTGCTTCTCTCTCTCTCTACCTTTCCATCTGCTTCTCTCTCTCTCTACCTTTCCATCTGCTTCTCTCTCTCTCTACCTTTCCATCTCCTTCTCTCTCTGTACCTTTCCATCTGCTTCTCTCTCTCTACCTTTCCATCTGCTTCTCTCTCTCTACCTTTCCATCTGCTTCTCTCTCTCTCTACCTTTCCATCTGCTTCTCTCTCTCTCTCTCTACCTTTCCATCTGCTTCTCTCTCTCTACCTTTCCATCTGCTTCTCTCTCTCTCTACCTTTCCATCTGCTTCTCTCTCTCTCTCTACCTTTCCATCTGCTTCTCTCTCTCTCTACCTTTCCATCTGCTTCTCTCTCTCTCTACCTTTCTATCTGCTTCTCTCTCTCTACCTTTCCATCTGTTTCTCTCTCTCTCTAACCTCCTATCTGCTTCTCTCGCTCTACCTTCCTATCTGATTCTGTTTCTCTCTGTGTCTGTCTCTCTCTCTCCCCTCTCTTTCTCTCACCCTCTCTCTCACTTCCACCTCCTCTCCCTAAGCTTGTTCTGTTTGGTTGCCTTGCCTCCAGTGCAAATAAATACACTTCAGTGATATCGGTTTTCCGTGCTGCTCTGACCCCCAGACGACAGAAACATGTCAAACCGCACAAATAAATAGCTCCCCTGGAACCCAAATAGTCTACTTGCTCAGATCCTGCATGGGGACCAGCTCAGATCCTGCATGAAGACCAGCTCAGATCCTGCATGAGGATCATCTCAGATCCTGCATGAGGACCAGCCATGGAGTCTTGCAGCAGAGTGGGGTCACCACATCCCATGCCGGAGGAAAGGAGAGCCTGGATTGAACACCTCTCCCTGCAGCCCAATCCTCTCCTGTTTCTGGATCCAGGCAGGGGGTCTACTGCCTCATCCATCCCATGGAGTATGCATCAAAACCTCAATATGTCAAATAGAGTTGAGTCAGTTTCATCGACCTGGGCTGATACTACGGAGTGGAAGAGGTATAGAGAAACCTATAGTCTCTGACCCTAAGCTCACACCAAACCCAGACCTAAAACTCACACCAGCCACCCAGTCAGTCTTTACCTTCGGGTTCCCATGCTGAACAGAGGGAAATGTTTTGCTATGGTAATACTGGATAGTGGAGGTCCACTGGAGAGACGATTGGATACTGAGAGAGAGAGAGTGTGTGTGTGTGAGATGCTTTCCTTTCAACCTGAGGAAATTAAAATTGTTTTCAAATGTTTTCCCAGCTTGTGAGAGTTAGAGTTCATAACACACTAATCACAACCATAAGGCCAAGTCTATCACCTGACACACTAATTTCACACACTAACGCAGAGACACTCACTGTCTCAAACTACAATGAAACAGATCACATCATTCTAAAACCATTCTGATCCAGTTCACAACTCAAAAGAGGTTGATAAAATGACATTGGATTCATTAAAATGCACATTCCCGTCCAGTGCTAATATGATCATGCATCCATGTACCTGTGTGTGTATGCACTACAGTCGTGCAGTCCAGTAGTCATAGCTACCAACTTCATACATGCATACTGTACCTCATTCAGAAATCTATTTCCACACTATCTAACATAGCGTCTTTTCTCTTCTGGTCCTGATGAATATTTATGTTGACCATGTTTGCATTAGACTGTGGTGCTGTCATCATTAGCTGGAAGCAGCTTCAAAGGCTGAGGTGCCATGTCTATGCTCATCACACAATATTTACAGTGGTTTGCAAGCAAAATAAACATTTTCTGGACATGCAAACACGAAGAGTTTGATTGGGGGCCCTGTGGCTATGGGCCTGGGCCTATAATCAACATACTGGTAATTACGTCATGGGATTGATACTGTATATTACGGAATGAAGCAGCTGCAGTGTTCTCATGGTGCAGAGTCTTATACTCCCTCTAGTGGTGGACATTATTAGAGACATCACTATGACCCCACACCAATATCTGTGTAAAAACAGATCGAGACACTTAGACCAAGTCTGAAGCCATCCTCTAGCTCTCCTCAACCCCTCCCTTCCTGTCCATAAATGAGTCTGTGTTTTTAATCTGAAATTGTCCTCTCTGATCACTCAGCCGCCCCCACCCACCCCCGCACCCTGCCTCCTCTCCCAGAGGCACACCCTGCTCTAAAAGCTTTTTTAATTACGGTGCCCATTAGAGTTGGGCTGGCTCTCTGCTCCGCTCTGTCCTGCACACAAACTGTCCTGCTTTGACTTGATGACAAAAAACCTGCAGTGACATTGACCTGCTCCATGTGTCTCTCATCTCACTTATGAACAGAGAAGGGATGTGAGCTGGACGCTCATCAGTGGAAAAATAGAGTGAGGCGGGAGAGAGGTAAAGCGACAGAGTGAGGGGGAGAGGTAAAGAGACAGAGTGAGGGGGGAGAGAGGTAAGAGACAGAGTGAGGGGGAGAGAGGTAAAGGACAGAGTGAGGGTAGAGAGGTAAAGAGAGAGTGAGAGGGAGATAGGTAAAGAGAGAGTGAGGGGGAGAGAGGTAAAGAGACCGAGTGAGGGGGAGAGAGGTAAAGAGACAGAGTGAGGGGGAGAGAGGTAAAGAGAGTGTGAGAGGGAGAGAGGTAAAGAGAGAGTGAGGGGGAGAGAGGTAAAGAGACAGAGTGAGGTGGAGGGAAAGAGAGAGTGAGGGGAGAGAGGTAAAGAGACAGAGTGAGGGGGAAAGAGATAAAGAGACAGAGTGAGGGTAGAGAGGTAAAGAGAGAGTGAGAGGGAGATAGGTAAAGAGAGAGTGAGGGGGAGAGAGGTAAAGAGACAGAGTGAGGTGGAGGGAAAGAGAGAGTGAGGGGGAGAGAGGTAAAGAGACAGAGTGAGGGGGAAAGAGATAAAGAGACAGAGTGAGGGTAGAGAGGTAAAGAGAGAGTGAGAGGGAGATAGGTAAAGAGAGAGTGAGGGGGAGAGAGGTAAAGAGACAGAGTGAGGGGGAGGGAAAGAGAGAGTGAGGGGGAGAGAGGTAAAGAGACAGAGTGAGGGGGGAAAGAGATAAAGAGACAGAGTGAGGGGGAGAGAGGTAAAGAGACAGAGTGAGGGGGAGGGAGGTGTGAGGGGGAAAGAGGTAAAGAGACAGAGTGAGGGAGAAAGAGAAAGAGAGAGTGAGAGGGAGAGAGGTAAAGAGACAGAGTGAGGGGGAGAGAAGTAAAGAGAGAGTGAGAGGGGGAGAGGTAAAGAGACAGAGTGAGGGGGAGGGAGGTAAAGAGACAGAGTGAGGGGGAAAGAGGTAAAGAGACAGAGTGAGGGGGAGAGAGGTAAAGAGACAGAGTGAGGGGGAGAGAGGTAAAGAGACAGAGTGAGAGGGAGAGAGGTAAAGAGACAGAGTGAGGGGGAGAGAGGTAAAGAGAGAGTGAGGGGGAGAGAGGTAAAGAGACAGAGTGAGGGTAGAGAGGTAAAGAGAGAGTGAGAGGGAGAAAGGTAAAGAGAGAGTGAGAGGAGAGAGGTAAAGAGAGAGTAAGGGGCGAGAGGTAAAGGACAGAGTGAGGGGGAGAGAGGTAAAGGACAGAGTGAGGGGGAGAGAGGTAACGAGAGAGTGAGGGGGAGAGAGGTAACGAGAGAGTGAGGGGGAGAGAGGTAAAGAGAGAGTGAGGGGGAGAGAGGTAAAGAGAGAGTGAGAGGGAGAAAGGTAAAGAGAGAGTGAGGGGGAGAGAGGTAAAGAGACAGAGTGAGGGGGAGGGAGGTAAAGAGAGAGGTAAAGAGAGAGTGAGGGGGAGAGAGGTAAAGAGACAGAGTGAGGGGGAGAGAGGTAAAGGACAGAGTGAGGGTAGAGAGGTAAAGAGACAGAGTGAGGGGGAGGGAGGTGTGAGGGGGAAAGAGGTAAAGAGAGAGTGAGGGGGAGAGAGGTAACGAGAGAGTGAGGGGGGAGAGAGGTAAAGAGAGAGTGAGGGGAGAGAGGTAAAGAGAGAGTGAGGGGGAGAGAGGTAAAGAGAGAGAGGGAGAAAGGTAAAGAGAGAGTGAGAGGAGAGAGGTAAAGAGAGAGTAAGGGGAGAGAGGTAAAGAGACAGAGTGAGGGGGAGAGAGGTAAAGAGAGAGAGGGAGAAAGGTAAAGAGAGAGTGAGAGGAGAGAGGTAAAGAGAGAGTAAGGGGAGAGAGGTAAAGGACAGAGGGAGAGGGAGAGAGGTAAAGAGACAGAGTGAGGGGGAGAGAGGTAAAGAGAGAGTGAGAGGGGGAGAGGTAAAGAGAGAGTGAGGGGAAGGGAGGTAAAGAGACAGAGTGAGGGGAGAGAGGTAAAGAGACATAGTGAGAGGGAGAGAGGTAAAGAGAGAGTGAGGGGGAAAGAGGTAAAGAGACAGAGTGAGGGGGAGAGAGGTAAAGGACAGAGTGAGGGGGAGAGAGGTAACGAGAGAGTGAGGGGGAGAGAGGTAACGAGAGAGTGAGGGGGAGAGAGGTAACGAGAGAGTGAAGGGGAGAGAGGTAAAGAGAGAGTGAGGGGGAGAGGTAAAGAGAGAGTGAGAGGGAGAAAGGTAAAGAGAGAGTGAGGGGGAGAGAGGTAACGAGAGAGTGAGGGGGAGGGAGGTAAAGAGACAGAGTGAGGGGGAGAGAGGTAAAGAGACAGAGTGAGGGGAGAGAGGTAAAGAGACAGAGTGAGGGGGAGAGAGGTAAAGAGACAGAGTGAGGGGGAGAGAGGTAAAGAGACAGAGTGAGGGGGAGAGAGGTAAAGAGACAGAGTGAGGGGGAGAGAGGTAAAGGACAGAGTGAGGGTAGAGAGGTAAAGAGACAGAGTGAGGGGGAGGGAGGTGTGAGGGGGAAAGAGGTAAAGAGACAAAGTGAGGGGGAAAGAGGTAAAGAGAGAGTGAGGGAGAAAGAGATAAAGAGAGAGTGAGAGGGAGAGAGGTAAAGAGACAGAGTGAGGGGAAGGGAGGTAAAGAGACAGAGTGAGGGGGGGAGAGGTAAAGAGACCGAGTGCAATAAACCTGGATGTTTCTATTCATCTCCCTGAAGTGGAGACGTCTGGCTTTGGCAGGCTGTGCACAAAAAAAGAAATAAGTGCATGTAAATATAGAAAGGGAAATGTAGTGGACAGTGTGACTCAACTATTGAACAGCTATTAGTGTACTTTACATATCCATTTTCATTTATACACATCTACGCCGACCATGAAATCAAAACATCACTGCCATATTTTGTGTTGCATTAAGTTGCATTAACCTGTGACTGTGTATGAGAGAAAACAGAGCAAACTTCATAGGCACAGCAGGGGGACAAAATGTAGTGTGTGTGTGTGTGTGTGTTTGTTTATCTATGCTCCTCTGGCTTTCTGGTCTACATAAAACACTAATCCAATAGTCACCGCTCTGAGAAAAGTGTTCCGTTTCTGACCCCTGGTTCACGGTTGCTTCCTGTTCCGACCAATCAGGCAAGTCTGTCCGTCGTTGACTGGCTGCTACACAACCTCTCATGTTACTCTGGGATCAAATGAGGCTTGGAAGCAGGGTAGCGTTCCTATGGAGGCCATACAGCTACAGCGTCTCAAACCAACCAGCTTCAAAGGGTGCCAGTCCACCCCCTGAAGGCACCCTGCTGCACCCCCCCAGTCTGGACCACAATGCCAGGTGACACAGGGTGCTCAGACAGACCTTGAAGTCTGACACCTTCACACCATGGTCCCTAAGCCCCAGCCGGTGACCTTCTCTGTCTGTGAGCCGCAGAGCATCCCAGCTGAGCAGGGCCATACTTTGATCAGATGGGAACTATGGAAACTTCATTGACACCATAGAACTGAGCACTAACTTAGATAAGATCAGCATATGGATCATGGAATGAACGTAAGACATTTTGGAGACCACTGCTTTTTAATGGTTATCAGGTGTTGACCAGAGCCCGAAGAACAACGACTAGGCCATTAGAACAAGGGCTCACCTGTTCTGTGGTTTGTGATTGTGCATGTCAGGAGGATGTGGTGAGGGAAGGGGCTGAGTGATGATGATCCTCCACAGGGAGAGAGGTGATGCTGACAAATCTCTATTATGAACAGAGTGGAATTCCATCGCTTCCAAATCAACAGAGGTTATTACCACTCCAAATCACTAGCATTGCAACCTTGTCACACATAGTCATTATCTGAGAGAAGGGCAAGGGACTGAATTATCCTCAATTATCTACGAGGACAATCAGTCACGTTGATTAGCATGCTACCTGGTTAAATGGATTTCCCATAGAAGAGCCTGTGACAAAAATCCAAATGGACTGAGTATACGCCCTGGGTGACACCACGGTGATGCATGGTCTTTAGTAACCAACCAGGAAATGCTTGTGAGCTGAGTAGTTCCCATGTTTAGGGTTAAAGGTCGTGAAAATGCCAGATTAGTTTAAGCCATGTCACTCAATAGAGACAAAACGGAGTTTGAATGAACCTCAGCAGCAAACCCTCAAGGGGGGATGGAAAGCTAGCTCCCCTCCAGGAGATGTTTGTTTTTGGTATTAGAGGGAGGTTAAACGGTTTAAGCTGAGCAGAGGTGGAACAAGAATAACCCTCTAGTGTTAAGACTGAGCACTTCTCTCTCCCATAGTGTGTAAACCCAAACAAACATCAACGCGACGCCGAGACGCTATGAGATACTAACACCAGACACTTAAACGAGACACTAAACACCAGACATAGACTGAGGTATTATCAGCAAGGACAAGATGTTGATCAGAAGCACATGGGGGTGAGCGTATTAACTTCTTCTGTCTTTCTCATCTTATTAACATCTTTCTCTCTATATGCCTCCCTTTCACTTCTCCTCCGTCTCCCCATCTTTCTCTCTATATGCCTCCCTTTCTCTTCTTCTCTGTCTCTCCATCTTTCTCTCTATATGCCTCCCTTTCACTTCTTCCCTGTCTCTCCATCTTTCTCTCTATATGCCTCCCTTTCACTTCTTCCCTGTCTCTCCATCTTTCTCTGTATATGCCTCCCTTTCACTTCTCCTCCGTCTCCCCATCTTTCTCTCTATATGCCTCCCTTTCTCTTCTTCTCTGTCTCTCCATCTTTCTCTCTATATGCCTCCCTTTCTCTTCTTCTCTGTCTCTCCATCTTTCTCTCTATATGCCTCCCTTTCACTTCTTCTGTCTCTCCATCTTTCTCTGTATATGCCTCTGGCTCTGCTACACACAGTAACAGCTCTATCTGGACTATAGATTTCACAGAACAAGAGAAAACTAAAAATGTCTGAAATTAAAGGAGTCATTTCACAGAGCACTGGGTCGGACTGTCAGTATGTCTGGAAGTAATCCACTCCTAAGACAAAAACAGAAGAAAAAATATGACAAGCTTTCAAATCTTCTGTCCTCCTGTTGTGACTCAATTAACCCACCGTGGTCCACCTACCCAACATTAACTTTCTATTAGACTCAATTAACCCACCGTGGTCCACCTACCCAACATTAACTTTCTATTAGACTCAATTAACCCACCGTGGTCCACCTACCCAACATTAACTTTCTATTAGACTCAATTAACCCACCGTGGTCCACTTACCCAACATGAACTTTCTATTAGACTCAATTAACCCACCGTGGTCCACTTACCCAACATTAACTTTCTATTAGACTCAATTAACCCACCGTGGTCCACTTACCCAACATTAACTTTCTATTAGACTCAATTAACCCACCGTGGTCCACCTACCCAACAGTAACTTTCTATTAGACTCAATTAACCCACCGTGGTCCACCTACCCAACATTAACTTTCTATTAGACTCAATTAACCCACCATGGTCCACCTACCCAACATTAACTTTCTATTAGACTCAATTAACCCACCGTGGTCCACCTACCCAACATTAACTTTCTATTAGACTCAATTAACCCACCATGGTCCACTTACCCAACATTAACTTTCTATTAGACTCAATTCACCCACCGTGGTCCACCTACCCAACATTAACTTTCTATTAGATTTGCAGGCAGAGCCAGGGGGAGACAGGGGGCTGATACTCAACATGGGACAGCTTCGGGAAAAATAGACCTCTGGGGAAACACAAAGGAAACACACATAGGCACTCAATGCACAGACACAATCTTTCACAAACCACATAGAAAGACGGAAGGCTGTGAGAGCAGGGACCAGCGGTGGTTATGGGAAAGTGAAAGAGAGAGTAGAGGCGCAGCCACGCCGGTGGGTTTTCTTTCCCTTGCTCTCTCAGAGGAAGAGAGGAGGAAATGAAACATAAATAAAGGAAGGATCTATCAGGATTAATGGAGCCTGAGCCTCAACAGAGCTGGAGATTTAGACCTCCTTCCATCCTCTTTCCTTTATCCTTACAATTCCACTTCTCCACTCTTCTTTCCCCCTTTTACCAGCGGTGGAAAATGAACTCAAAAGTCATACTTGAGTCAAAGTAAAGATACCTTAATAGAAAATGACTCAAGTAAAAGTGAAAGTCACCCAGTAAAAAACTACTTGAGTAAAAGTCTAAAAGTACTTCGTGTTTAAATATACTTAAGTATCAAAAGTAAATGGAATTGCTAAAATGTACTTAAGTATCAAAGGTACAAGTTATTATAATTTCTAATTCCTTATATTATGCAAACCAGACAGCACAATTTCTAGTTTTTTTTAAATTTACAGATAGCCAGGGGCACACTACAACACTCTGACATTCATTTACAAACAAAGCATTTGTGTTTAGTGAGTTCTCCAGGTCAGAGGCAGTAGGGATGACCAGGGATGTTCTCTTGATAAGTGAGTGAGTTGGACCATTTTCCTGTCAAGTACTTTTAGGTGTCAAGGAAAATGTATGGAGTAAAAAGTACATTATTTTCTTTAGGAATGTAGTGAAGTAAAAGCTGTCAAAAATAAATAGTAAAGTAAAGTACAGATACCCCAAAAAACTACTGAAGTAGTAGTTTAAAGTATTTTTACTTAAGTACTTTACACCACTGCCTTTTACATTTATATTTTAGTTATTTGGCAGACACTCTTATCCAGAGCAACTTACAGGAGGAGCAATTAGGGTGAAATGCCTAGCTCAAGGGCACATTGACAGATTTTTCAGTCTAGTCGGCTCAGGGAATCTGAACCAGCGACCTTTCGGTAACTGGCCGAAAGTGGATCCTATAGTTGTGAAATCCCCGGAGATTGTCAGAGACTTGAAGTAAGAGAGCGAGAGAGCGAGAGAGAGAAAGAGAGAGACCCAGGTGTAACTCTGCTACTGCTGCTGATGACAACCAGACCACCTTCCCCTCTAATGCCGTTATATTTTGTTCCTCAGCATTTTCCTTTCACAAAAAAATGGACTTGTAGATTGCAGGTGAAACAGACTCTCTGATGAGGGAAGCACTTAGCTGGAAGACTTGGCAGAGACTTGAAGTTTGATTCATCCCAAACAACCACCCAAGGCCCAGCCAAAAAAAAAACTCTCCTAGTATTTCAGTTGATGTGTTTCTAACAGCAGGAGATACTGTTAGACAGAATATACACAGACATGTTGGGGCGGCAGGGAGCCTAGTGATTAGAGTGTTGGACTAGTAACCGAAAGGTTGCAAGATCGAATCCCCGAGCTGACAAGGTAAAAATCTGTCTGAACAAGGCAGTTAACCCTCTGTTCCTAGGCTGTCATTGAACTGACTTGCCTAGTTAGATAAAATAAAAATGTTACCTTGTTCATGTAACATATTAAATGATCCCATGCCAGATACACACTGCACAGCACCTACACACATACATACAAGTAACTGCCAAAATAAAGGAAATAACATAAAGTGTCTTAATAGGGTGTTGGGCCCCAATGAGCCAGAACAGCTTCAGTGCACCTTGGCATATATTCTACATGTGTCTGGAACTCTATTGGAGGGATGCAACATATTCTTCCACAACAATTCCATCATTTGGTGTTTTGTTGATGGTGGTGGAAAACACTGTCTCAGGCACCGTTCCAGAATCTCCCATAAGTGTTCAGTTGGGTTGAGATCTGGTGACTGCGACGGCCATGACATGTGGTTTACATCATTTTCATGCTCATCAAATCATTCAGTGAGTACCCCCTGTATATAGTCCCGCTATTGTCATTTACTGCTGCTCTTTAATTATTTGTTATTCTTATCTCTTACTTTTGGGGGGGGATTTTCTTAAACATTGTTGGTTAAAGGCTTGTAAGTAAGTATTTCACTGTAAGGTCTACACCTATTGTATTCGCATGTGACAAATACAATTTGATTTGATTTGAGTACTCGTGGACTGGGGATGGGGATTTGTCATCCTATGGGGGCATAGCCATGGTAGCCAAAGTGCCTGCCCAACATTTTTAAACATGACCCTAAGCATAATGGGATTTTAATTGCTTAATTAACTCAGGACCCAGATCATTTACTCGTGTTTCCATTATTTTGGCAGTTACCTGTATCTACATCAGCCTCACTGCCAGTAAACGCCTGACAGATTCACATGCTACAATAGCTCCCCCTATTGTCAACTGATCAAATGCCTACTGTTTTCTAAAGACTGTTGACTGGACTAAACTAAGACACAAATGTACTTAGTAAGGACAACATTTATTTAAAATTATAAATGTTTCAGTATTTAATATTAACCAAAACATTGGAATTGAAAAATTTATTTTCTAGTCTAGCTTCTTGCTCCATCGATAAAATATGCATCTGACAGCTTGAGTTTGACCCTTAGTTAAGCCACTATGTCAGCAGGGTGTGTCCAAACCTGGACACTAGAGGTCACCCCCACCTCACTGATCACACCAGCACGCCCCAGACCAGCTCTCACCATGCTCCCTCTGCCTGGCTGTCGCCTGCAGCGCCTCATTGAAATTGAATTATACAGTGAAATAGGATTACATGATAGAGCACTATTGTTGGAGTCTGGAAGAAAAGTAGACTCAATTCATATTACACAAACACACATTTCTGTCTGGCATTCTGATTCAAGTCTTGAATAAAACTAGACTGGGAGAATATATTGTTACACATGCTGTTCCCTGCTGTAGCATGACGACTTATTTTAGCATTCAGCCTCTGCTTATCTTGAGTGAGTAAAGAAACTGAGTTATGGGCCTGTAACAATGTGTGGTGGTGAATGAAACCGTGCTGATTTAAAGACACTTTATTATGGCTGGTGTTCCACTAGATAGCGGGTTGGGGAGATGATATCCCTTTATAGACGGGTTGTTGCTTCTTCCATGACCCTCTCTGGTACACAGGGCCGCCTCTGAGGCAGAATACAATTAAAAAGAGGGAAGTTTATAGAGTCTAAAATAATCTAACAGACATCTAGAGCCCTCCTGAGCCTGGGTACTCATTCTTAACCTTCATCAGCATTTAGTGGTGCGTAATGACAATAGAAAGGGGGACTATTGAGTGTGTGTGTGGCGTGTGTGTGATGTGTGGTGTGTGTGTGGTGTGTGTGTGTGTGTGTGTGTGTCAGATG
Source organism: Salmo trutta (assembly GCF_901001165.1). NCBI lineage: Eukaryota > Metazoa > Chordata > Actinopteri > Salmoniformes > Salmonidae > Salmo > Salmo trutta. Next base: position 25,109,861 of record NC_042988.1, on the reverse strand, counting down.
GATAGAGGAGAGCACATGTCAGAGACCTCCTTCTCTTTGATGTCTCAGTCATATGGCTGATTGACACACTCCACAGAGACCTTATCCTCCAGTGACTTCTCACCTCTGACCTCAGTCTTGTTTGAGGGTAGAGTCTCTGGCCATCACAGATTTATAGCTAATTAACCCCTGAACTGAGATCAATTAACCCTGTAACATCGCCTTAATAGATAGCCAAACAAGCTGGATTAGCAGATACAGATAACTCCAAAGTTCAAAGGGTAAAGTAACATTAGAGATCCAGAGGAAAGCAGGAAGCTGAGGAAAATATATAATCTATCAGATAGAAAAAAAGGTAGGCGGATAGACAGACAGACTGACAGACCGAACCGGACCGACTGAACCAGACAGACAGGCAGACTGAACCGGACCGACTGAACCAGACATATAGACAGACTGAACCGGACCGACTGAACCAGACATATAGACAGACTGAACCGGACCGACTGAACCAGACAGACATAACTTTATGTTTCTATCTAATGAAGTGGAAGTAGAGTCGAGCAGTGAGCAGCAGCAGTAATATGCTGAAGTCGCCAGATATCCAGTAGTCCGGCCCATTAACCTGCTCCTAATGAACTGTGTTATAGGAAATGTTTTTATTAATCACACAGCACCGGGTGACGCACGTGTGCTCTCCAGGCTCACTGTGTACATCAATAAGCTTCAACAAGGCTGTAGATTGACTAGACACCCTGCAGGAAACTACATCAGGGCCAAACAAGCTGCTCACAGCGTTCCTGTGTCCATCAGAATGAAAAGGGATCAATTCAGCTTTGGGACTGGCATAACAAAGTCAGAACCGGCCCTAACCAAAAAGGTCAGTTCCTGTCCTTCAGATGTCAATGAGGAAAACGTTATGTATGCCCCATGTGTGTTGGCATTGGTTAACACTGAAATGTGACTGTGACATGGTGATGGTCACCACCTGTTGCACACAGCAGGTGAACCACAATGGTCAGGGACGGTCTGTTAGTCTACAGAAGATCATAGAAAAGTTGATTCCAATCACTTGCATCAATAGCTTAATTCCCTAAATGGATGAAATGGGTTTCCAAACAGCAGCCATCATTATCATACATAATGACATGCTTGGTTCCACTGACATAATGTGTGCAAACGTGCAAACCAGTCAATTAGTTTAGTAGAACCACTGTGGGTTAGACTATATTCTGCTTGACTGTTGATGAGAAATAGTGTGAGGGGATGAAAGAGAGATAGTTGGGGGCACACGCATGAGGGGCAGGGGGAGAGAGACTGTTTAAACGTCAATGCCAGTATACGATTCCTTGTCAGTCCACACACGCTGATATGAGCAACGCCAAGGATTCCATTCATCAACTAGGCTTCACCGCCGTGGATATACACTGACACAGCCGAACAGATATGATTTACTTCATTCTCACTCCCACTGTTGCAGGTTGAGCAGGAATTGCATACACTATTTTTCGTGGATGGTAATGCGATACATTCTCATGGATTTCCAATGTTGTAGTGATTGGACTCAAACCCGGGAAAAGTAAAAGGACAGGGCGTGTTGAAGGTGCCCAGGTGTAGCAGCTGAGCCTGCGTTGGACATGGGATCGTATCTTAGCTTTGGGGAATACAGTACGGAAGGAATAGCGTCTTCGTGAAGGAAAGCTGACTTCGGGCTGAAGCGGGAATCTGAGGCACTGCGCGCGGCAGAAAAATGCGTTCCAACCACGGCTTTGTCTTGCTTCTCCTTAACGGAACAGCGTGCTTGGTAAGCAAGAAGGGGCGGCGGTGCCCAGCAGTGTAAAAAAGTTACACCAGTCATATGTGTGTCTGTGTCCATAGTTCCATGTCCATTCACCCCCGTCGTTACTAGGCTACCTCTTCCTTCAGACATGTGCCACTCATTTGTTTCGCGAAAAGTGAAGGGAATTAACCGTGCGTACGGTGTCGCACGAGCTACTGGACCCGACAAGGTTCCCTCTCCCAGGGCAGAGACCCGCGTGAGTGGGTACGCTGTGAGCGGTTGCCATGGATAGCATGCTGCGCCACGGACAACGGTCCCGTACATTAAGTGAGTCTCGAATCTCCATATTGGAGTTCCTCGGTTGAAGCGTATTCTATCCATTGATGAAGTTATTTGTTGATGGACAACGAAAGGGGACTTTCTTTGACCGATCATTACTATATGTTATTGAAAAAAAAATTGAAAGTTAACTTAATAACGGTACAAAGGCGAGACGAATAGGCTACCAGGCATGAGACACAGTGCAACGTGTCCCCATACAGGTAATGTCTGGTCAATATTTTAATGTTTCATTGTGCAAGGTTGAGTAAAAAAAAAATGAAGGAATTTCTATAATTTTTTATTGACCACTAGCTGATTATTGCAGGCAACACAATTCGACGTTAGTGCACTGTAGCCTATGCCATTTCATGTACCACACTGTGCAACCTGGTGTATACTCAATCAAAATTATGTTGTGATTAATGATCTGCAATTACTACAGGATTTCGAGTCCTGGTAAATTAAATGATTTTAATGAGATAAACAAGACTAACATTAAGATGAAACTAAGTGCCTTATTGGGCATGTTTATTGACCATGTTGTGTGTACAATTTTAGCCTGGACTTTAATATTCTAAACAAATTTACGTCATCATGCTTTACATGTATATCTATATATAGAGAAACAATCTAATTTGGCAAATTTAGAGGCAAATTGTAGCATCAAGAACAAAAACTGAATGACGTAGGCTAAATTCAAGTGTTGTCGCAAGGTTGCTTCTTTGATGTGTTGTGTTCTGTTGGCACCTTTGTGTCAGAGCGGCCGACCTTGTGGCTTTGTAAAGGCACACACACGGAATAACCTTGAGCGCTTCTGACTGAACAAGGACTGTAGTCTACAGGTGAATTGTAGGCTATAATAAAGTATTCAAAGAGTTATTACCCACTGGGCGCAGATGTCAGTTCAACGTCTAGTTATCGTTGAGTTGGCAACTAATGTAAAGTCAAGGTGTAATCAACAAAACATGTCACCATGTCATTGGATTCAGGTTAAAAGTTAGGTGAAAAAGACGGAATCCCCTTATGTTCATTCTTTTTTTCAAATCCAATCCGTTTTCCACATTGATTTATTTGATTGAAATGGTGTGGAAACAAGTTGATTAAACCAGTTTTTGCCCACTGGGTAGTTGCCTAATCCAGGATTTTAAGCACAACAAATTCGTAAAATATAGTAAGAATTGGATTCTTAACATATCATACGAATTGTAAAAAAATATTTTTTTAAATATTGCAGGATGTAACCACAGAGTTTCTAAACCCAGAGGTGCAACATCGCAAGACTTCCTGGGAACACTTGTGAAACAAACCAAGCAGAGCAGGCTGGGGTTTGAGAAGTCAGCGAGAGAAGTGACATTTCTTTCCTTAGTTGTTCATTTTCTTGAAATCTAAAGGCACAACCTGGATTCGAGCCAACGTCTTAATTAAGTAGTTGAACATATTATTACTCCAACCTCGTGAAAGTGACAAACTGACACCTTTTCATTTTCCTCAAAACCAACATTATATGGAAGCACTGCCTTTGATTTGACGGCCAGCACATCGTAGTTCCACTTAGACCCAGTGACGTGTTTCAGCCCACTAGTCAACGTCACCATGACATCGCCTATAAGTGTGATCAGGGATTTCTATTGGAGAAGCAGTTTCTGCCTACATACTGTACTGTCTTTGATGTAACATATTACACGAAATGGATGACTTGGTACACAATTTGATGAGGTAGTAAACAAAAAACGGGGACAACTTTTTGCTCGAGCACCACTTTCAAAACTGCTGGCTGAAATTATACAACAGTTTGAGAGTGCATCTTAAAGTAGGTAACCTATTTTAAATAAAGACATAGGCCACTGTTTAGCCTACGTGAAATTAAAATGAGATTATGGATAATTCAAAATAAAAGTCATCATTAGGCCAAATGTACCACCGTCTCAAAATTATTTTTCTTCATTGATTCAACATTTGCACGTCTTACAAAGGATTTGGTTCGTAAAGACATATTATTAATAGATTACATTGGCCCTATTACTTGACAAATTGAATAAATGTTCCCCTTCCATTTCCTCCCATCTAAGAGAGAGATTTTAGGAGTCGGAGAGCATGTTTACGCTTCTAGGTGTATGTTCACACATGCTTGCCACATACTCTCAAACGCAGCAGGATTGCACTAATGATGTAATTAATTGGAGTGCAGTTTCTATCAATATTCTACCATGTTTCCTATCTAAAAACTGTGGCGCACCACATCTCTCAGCAGGGAATCTTGGGTAATTCATTAGCAGTATGACATTGATGAATTATAGAGCAATTAATACATTATCCAACTTATTACACAATAGAGCTCAGATTAATAATGATAGACCATGCATTTATATTCAAATTCAGCTGATTTCCCTATTGTACCGCCCCACTCAATATCAGTGTGTAGCCTTTGTCTCTGGGGTGTATAAACCCACACTGTCTGGATGGAAATAAGGTTATTAATACACTATCAACACGAAGAAAGCAACAATGATGTGATGGATTTAGCGTCTCAAATGTTAATTACTATGCCATGCATTGGTTGATATGAATAATATAAACAGTCTTAGTCAGAGTGCTTTGAAATTGACTGCTATGCTGAGAAATTATAGTATGTTTTTGGCGAGGGTTTAGCAATTTTTCATTCTATGACATGCAGCTCAGAGATTGGATTCATTTGTTTTTAATGGACTAAATGGCTCGAGCATTCAGTGTTATACAGTCAAGAGCTTATTACAACTAATTTGTTTGTTAAATGTTTATAGTAGGGCTATTAACCCAACACTAGTCTCATAGCCATACCATTAGATCCTTACAGTAAGACAGGCAATATCAGGGGTTATTGTGCTTTCTCCAGGTTCACACGCACACACACACAGATCGAGAGAGAAAGAGAAAGACAGAGCGAGAGACAGGTAAGGGGAGTCTGGCTCCTAGCATATCCACTGTGTGCCATGTGCCCATGCTCATAATGACCGGGCTTACAAAAGGGCTGAATAAGGAAGAGAGTGCAGAAAGGGAGAGTTAGCAGTCAAATACAGGGTGAGGGACAGCCTAGTGTGAATAGGATAGAAAAAGACAAGGAGAGAAATGTGTAGAACAGCATACAACGAGAACAGAGAGTATGGAAAGAGACAAAATTAAATGAAAGAGTTGGGGGAGAGAAAGACGGAGGGAAGGAGAGGGATTGAAATGGCTAGAGCGTAGAATAGATGGAAGAGTAACAGTAGTAATAATAATAATAATAATAATACATTTTCTTTGGTGGACGCCTTTCAGGACAGTCAAGGACATCTTCCGTTAACAGTAGGTCTACATCAAATCAAGTGTAACAATCAATGTACAATTTAAAATCAAAGGACCAGACAAAACAGGACAAATAAAATGAGGAGGGAGGGCTTGGGTAGAGGATATAAACCCAGTTTAGGGTAACGGTTTGGGTTTAGGGGATCAGGTTGGGAATTGGCAAAGGGACGGGTTTAGGGTAAGGGTTTGGGGGGGACACATGGATACTGAGAAGGGGTGTAGGACAGAGTCAATCATAGACTACAGGCTACAGGTTATAGGCTTCCTATGAAGAGGTGTGTTTTGAGGAGGTTTTTGAATGAGATGACTGTGGCTTCATGTTGTACAGTGACGGAAAAAAGTATTAGATCCCCTGCTGATTTTGTACGTTTACCCACTGACAAAGAAATGATCAGTCTATAATTTTAATGGTAGGTTTATTTGAACAGTGAGAGACAGAATAACAACAACAAAATCCAGAAAAACCCATGTCAAAAATGTTATAAATTGATTTGCATTTTAATGAGGGAAATAAGTATTTGACCCCCTCTCAATCAAAGATTTCTGGCTCCCAGGTGTCTTTTATACAGGTAACGAGCTGAGATTAGGAGCACACTCTTAAAGGGAAGCAATCAACAGAAGCGATCAATCAATCAGATTCCAAACTCTCCACCATGGCCAAGACCAAAGAGCTCTCCAAGGATGTCAGGGACAAGATTGTAGACCTACACAAGGCTGGAATGGGCTACAAGACCATCGCCAAGCAGCTTGGTGAGAAGGTGACAACAGTTGGTGCGATTATTCGCAAATGGAAGAAACACAAAATAACTGTCAATCTCCCTCGGCCTGGGGCTCCATGCAAGAGCTCACCTCGTGGAGTTGCAATGATCATGAGAACGGTGAGGAATCAGCCCAGAACTACACGGGAGGATCTTGTCAATGATCTCAAGGTAGCTGGGACCATAGTCACCAAGAAAACAATTGGTAACACACTACGCCGTGAAGGACTGAAATCCTGCAGCGCCAAAAAGGTCCCGCTGCTCAAGAAAGCGCATATACATGCCCCTCTGAAGTTTGCCAATGAACATCTGAATGATTCAGAGGACAACTGGGTGAAAGTGTTGTGGTCAGATGAGACCAAAATGGAGCTCTTTGGCATCAACTCGCCGAGGAATGCTGCCTATGACCCCAAGAACACCATCCCCACCGTCAAACATGGAGGTGGAAACATTATGCTTTGGGGGTGTTTTTCTGCTAAGGGGACAGGACAACTTCACTGCATCAAAGGGACGATGGATGGGGCCATGTACCGTCAAATCTTGGGTGAGAACCTCCTTCCCTCAGCCAGGGCATTGAAAATTGGTCATGGATGGGTATTCCAGCATGATAATGACCCAAAACACACGGCCAAGGCAACAAAGGAGTGGCTCAAGAAGAAGCACAATAAGGTCCTGGAGTGGCCTAGCCAGTCTCCAGACCTTAATCCCATAGAAAATCTGTGGAGGGAGCTGAATGTTCGAGTTGCCAAACGTCAGCCTCGAAACCTTAATGACTTGGAGAAGATCTGCAAAGAGGAGTGGGACAAAATCCCTCCTGAGATGTGTGCAAACCTGGTAGCCAACTACAAGAAACGTCTGACCTCTGATTGCCAACAAGGGTTTTGCCACCAAGTACTAAGTCATGTTTTGCAGAGGGGTCAAATACTTATTTCCCTCATTAAAATGCAAATAATTTTATAGCATTTTTGACATGCGTTTTTATGGATTTTTTTTGTTTTTCTGTCTTTCACTGTTCAAATAAACATACCATTAAAATTATAGACTGATCATTTCTTTGTCAGTGGGCAAACGTACAAAATCAGCAGGGGATCAAATACTTTTCCCCCTCACTGTATGTGTGGGCATAGTGCATTCCAGAGCCTGGGTGCTGAGCAGTTGAATGCCCGGGCACCCATGGTGGAGAGGCAGAATGAGAAGGATGTGTTCAGTCGATCTGGTGCGGGTGAGGATTCTGGCAGCATAGTTATGGACCAGCTGGAATCTGTTGGTGAGTTTGGTGGGGATACCAGGGAGGAGAGTGTTGCAGTAGTCCAGTCGAGAGGTGATGAAGGCATGGATAAGGGTTTCAGTGCAGTAGTATGCAAGTGATAAGAAGTGAATTGTACTGGTAAAACTAAGACAATACTGTATATTACACATTCACAATCTCACTTTCTCACTCACGCACGCACACACACACCACACACACACACCACAGGGACGCGTGAGGGGTTATTTGCCATGGAGCACTGGTCTGAAATTTGCATTGTAACCTTCAACAGCAGGGATCACCAGGGATGAAGGAGCTCTGCTCTCACACACACGCATTCAGTGAGCTCACACTCTACCCAGTTTTGGAGAGGCAGGCACGTAGTGAACAAGGACTTCTATAGGCTAGAAGCCTCAAGTTCTCAGAGACCTTGAGAGGTTGCACATGTCCTCCACAGATTGTCACCCACTATACATAGTAGTGGCAGTTGTCAGAGAGCATGATTTCCAATGTATTAACTATAGTTTTACAATTCTAAGTTTAAGGGGAAATTAAATGGGAACAACAGAGAGGAGCCATAGGCCAACAGAGGTGTGTGGAATATTCGCCCAGTAAGAGATCTGAGGTGCTGTCCAAGGATCTGAAGTGGCTCTCAACTTTCGTGGGTTTTAGCATTAGTTGTGCTCCCTTTCCATGGTACTGAAAATGTCTTCTATGTTCCCGTGTTGGTTGTGATTCCTGTCCATGGTGCTGAAACATCAGTGTGATGTCTTAAGTATTACCTTGGGCTTCTCCCAATGAAGTTACGCTGCATACAGCACTCTGATCTACACAGCTCTATGTTTTCTGGTTATAGGCCGGACATCTGCAGCTACATGACTGATCTATGTTTATACAGCTATGTGTTGTATGAGCTTTATGTATATGTTGAGCATCAGGGTCTGTTCTCACTTATCTGTTTTTACTCCAGCCTTTCTACCCCTGTCCACTATGAAGTCTATAGGATCATTACATATCTGACATCTAGTTGCCAGTGCAATTTTAGGTGTTTGTATATATATTAAACAGAGCGTCTTTCCACAGCGTGTTGTGTTATTTAAGGTTAAGAGACTGGCTGAAGGTCATTTTAACCACATGCAGCTCTTTTCCCCTCTTTTGTCTTGTCAGAAAGTCTTTGAGTCATCTTTCTTAGATACCCAGCCCTCCCTTCACGGTCAGTGACCTTGTCCACCCAGATTCATCCCTAACTAAGCAGGACAACACCAGCCATGCTTCCCCTGTACAACAACAATACATCCAAAGCATTCCAAACTGAGACAGAGAGACACAGACTGTACATGGCCACACAAATATGGTACAATACAGCAATGCTGTATCATCACAAACACATTAGATGACTGCCAATGCAAAGCTGTGCATTATAGTCCTAGTGCCTCTCTGTCTTGCTGTCTCCAGGTTCAATCACATCCGCAAACAGTATCAATCAGTCACAAACAGTACAGTTATACTATGGCCTCACAAACATAGATAAGCTATAGCCATATCTCTGTCGCTCATTTTTTGTATTGATTGTTTTGTTTAACCTTTATCTATCCAGGTTTCATTGAGATCAAAACTATTTTACAAGACGGACCAGGTCCAAGACAAGAGCAGGCAGGGTCACGGTCTAAAAAGAGGTTACAGACATTAAAACACCTCCCTGTGGACAATGGATTCTTATTGTACTTCAATAATTTCTCCCACAAACCCAGGAGGGAAAAACAACTACTTAAATATGATCCCCAATTAGAGACAACAATGACCAGCTGCCTCTAATTGGAGATCATCCCCCCAAAAAACAGCATAGAAAAACAGAAACAAGAACCACACAACATAGAACATTTAAACTAGACAAAATCCCGTCACGCCCTGACCTACTCTACCATAGAAAATAAAAGCTTTCTATGGTCATGACGTGACAAGCTTTTTCAAACAGAAATTTGCATCCTGTAGCTCTAACTCCAAAAGGTTTTGGGACACCGTAAAGTCCATGGAAAACAAGAGTACCTCCTCCCAGCTGCCCACTGCACTGAGGCTAGGTAACATGGTCACCACCGATAAATCCATGATAATCGAAAATGTCAATATGCATTTCTCTACGGCTGGCCATGCTTTCCTCCTGGCTACCCCAACCCCGGCCAACAGCTACCCCCGCAGCTACTGTAACCCCAGTCATTATGAGCATGAGCCTCCCCAGCTTCTCCTTAACCCAATTCCAGATAGCAGATGTTCTGAAAGAACTGCAAAACCTGGACCCGTACAAAATCAGCTGGGCTAGACAATCTGGACCCTCTCTTTCTAAAATTATCCGCTGCCGTTGTTGCAAACCCTATTACCAGTCTGTTCAACCTCTCTTTCGTATCGCCCGAGATCCCTAAAGATTAGAAAGTTGCCGCGGTCATCCCCCTCTTCAAAGGGGGTGACACTCTAGACCCAAACTGTTAGACCTATATCCATCCTGCCCTGCCTCTCTAAAGTCTTCGAAAGCCAAGTTAATAAACAGATCACTGACCATTTCGAATCCCACCATACCTTCTCCGCTGTGCAATCCGGTTTCCGAGCTGGTCACGGGTGCACCTCAGCGACTCTCAAGGTCCTTAATGATATCATAACCACCATCGATAAAAGACAGTACTGTGCAGCCATCTTCATCGAACTGGCCAAGGCCTTCGACTCTGTCAATCACCGTATTCTTATCGGCAGACTCAATAGCCTTGGTTTCTCAAATGACTGCCTCGCCTGGTTCAGCAACTACATCTCAGATAGAGTTCAGTGTGTCAAATCGGAGGGCCTGTTGTCCGGACCTCTGGCAGTCTCTATGGGGGTACCACAGGGTTCAAATCTCGGGCCGACGCTTTTCTCTGTATATATCAATGATGTCGCTCTTGCTGCAGGGGATTCCCTGCTCCACCTCTACGCAGACGACGCCATTCTGTATACATCTGGCCCTTCTTTGGACACTGTGTTAACTAACCTCCAAACGAGCTTCAATGCCATACAACACTCCTTCCGTGGCCTCCAACTGCTCTTAAATGCTAGTAAAACCAAATGCATGCTTTTCAACCGTTCGCTGCCCGCACCCGCCCGCCCGACTAGCATCACTACCCTGGATGGTTCTGACCTAGAATATGTGGACAACTACAATTACCTAGGTGTCTGGCTAGACTGTAAACTCTCCTTCCAGACTCATATTAAACATCTCCAATCCAAAATCAAATCTAGAATCGTCTTTCTATTTCGCAACAAAGCCTCCTTCACTCACGCCGCCAAACTTACCCTAGTAAAACTGACTATCCTACCGATCCTCGACTTCGACGATGTCATCTACAAAATAGCTTCCAATACTCTACTCAGCAAACTGGATGCAGTCTATCACAGTGCCATCCGTTTTGTTACCAAAGCCCCTTATACCACCCACCACTGCGACCTGTATGCTCTAGTCGGCTGGCCCTCGCTACATATTCATCGCCAGACCCACTGGCTCCAGGTCATCTATAGGTCTATGCTAGGTAAAGCTCCGCCTTATCTCAGCTCACTGGTCACGATAACAACACCCACCCGTAGCACGCGCTCCAGCAGGTATATCTCACTGGTCATCCCCAAAGCCAACACCTCCTTTGGCCGCCTTTCCTTCCAGTTCTCTGCTGCCAGTGACTGGAGTGAATTGCAAAAATCGCTGAAGCTGGAGACTCATATTTCCCTCACTAACTTTAAACATCAGCTATCTGAGCAGCTAACCGATCGCTGCAGCTGTACATAGTCCATCTGTAAATAGCCCACCCAATCTACCTACCTCATCCCCATATTGTTTTTATTTACTTTTCTGCTCTTTTGCACACCAGTATTTCTACTTGCACATCATCATCTGCTCATTTATCACTCCAATGGTAATATGCTAAATTGTGAATAACTTCGCTACTATGGCCTATTTATTGCCTACCTAACGCCATTTGCACACACTGTATATAGACTCTTTTTTCTATTGTGTTATTGACTGTACGTTTGTTTATCCCATGTGTAACTCTGTGTTATTGTTTGTGTCGCACTGCTTTGCTTTATCTTGGCCATGTCACAGTTGTAAATGAGAACTTGTTCTCAACTAGCTTACCTGGTTAAATAAAGGTGAAATAAATACAAATAAAAATGTGCAGGGGTACAGGTTAGTTGAGGTAGTTGAAGTAATATGTACATGCAGGTAGGGCTAACGTAACTATGCATAGGTAGCGAGTAGCAGCAGTATAAAGGGAGGAGGATGAGGGTCAATTCAAATAGTCCGGGTAGCCATTTGATTCATTACATTTTACATTTACATTTTAGTCATTTAGCAGACGCTCTTATCCAGAGCGACTTACAGTAGTGAATACATACATTTCATTTTCATTTCATGCATTTTTTTGTTGTTGTAGTTGTACTGGCCCCCCGTGGGAATCGAACCCACAACCCTGGCGTTGCACACACCATGCTCTACCAACTGAGCCACAGGGAAGGCAGGGAAGGCAGTCTTATGTTTTGGGGGTAGAAGTGGTTAAGGAGCCTTTTGGACCAAGACTTGGCGTTCCGGTACCGCTTGCCGTGCAGTAGCAGAGAGAACAGTCTATGACTAGGGTGGCTGGAGTCTTAGACAATTTTTTGGGCCTTCCTCTGACACTGCCTAGTATATAGGTCGTGGATGGCAGGAAGCTTGGGCCCTGTGATGTACTGAGTCATATGCACTACCCGCTGTAGTGCCTTACTGTCGGATGCCGAGCAGTTACCATACCAGGCCGGTCAGGAGGTTCTCGATTGTGCAGCTGTAGAACTTTTTGAGGATCTGGGACCCATGCTAAATCTTTTCAGTCTCCTGAGGGAGAATAGGCGTTGTCATGCCCTCTTCACTGTGTTTGGAAAATAATAATTTGTTGGTGATGAACTTGAAGCTCTCGACCCACTCTACTTCAGCCCCATTGATGTAAATGGGGGAGTGTTCAGCCCTCCTTTTCCTGTAGTCCATGATCAGCTTCTTTGTCTTGCTCATGTTAAGGAAGAGGTTATTGTCCTGGCACAACACTGCCAGGTCTCTGCCCTCCTCCCTATAGGCTGTCTCATCGTTGTTGGTGATCAGGCCTACCACCGCTGTGTTGTCAGATAACTTAATGATGGTGTTGTGCTTGGCCACGCAGTCGTGGGTGAACAGGGAGTACAGGAGGGGACTAAGAATGCACCCCTAAGGGGCCCCCGTGTTGAGGATCAGCGTAGCACATGTGTTGTTGCCTATCCTTACCACCTGGGGGTGGCCCGTCAGGAAGACCTGGATCTAGTTGTGAAGGGAGGTGTTTAGTCCCAGGGTCCTTAAATTAGTGATGAGCTTTGTGGGTGCTATGGTGTTGAACACTGAGCTGTAGTCAATTAACAGCATTCTCTCATAGGTGTTCCTTTTGTCCAGTTGGGAAAGAGCAGTGTGGAGTGCAATTGAGATTGCGTCATCTGTGGATCTGTTGGGGCGGTATGCGAATTGGAGTGGGTCTAGGGTATCTGCGATGATGGTGTTGATGTGAGTCATGTCCTGCCTTTCAAGCACTTCATGGCTACAGACGTGAGTCATTTAGGCAGGTTACCTTAGTGTTCTTGGGCCTTGTGAATGTTGATTTGTTTAAAGGTCTTACTCACATCGGCTACAGAGAGCGTAATCACACAGTTGTCTGAAACAGCTGGTGCCCTCATGTATGCTTCAGTGTTCATTTCCTTAAAGCGAGCATAAATTGCATATAGCCTGTCTGGTAGGCTCGCGTCACTGGGCAGCTCGCAGCTGGGTTTCCCATTGTAGTCCATAATAGTTTGCAAGCCCTGCCACATCCAACGTTCACAGAGCCGGTGTAGTAGGATTCAATCTTAGTCCTGTATTGACGCTTTGCCTGTTTGATGGTTCGTCAGAGGGCGTAGAGGGATTTCTTATAAGTGTCCTGCTCCTTGAAAGCAGCAGCTCTAGCCTTTAGCTCGGTGCGAATGTTGCCTGTAATCCATGGCTTCTGGTTGGGATATGTACGTATGGTCATTGTGGGGACGACATGATCAATGCACGGTGAGTGAGATGGTATACTCCTCAATGCCATCGGATGAACCCCAGAATTTTTTTTTTTTTTTAAACAAAGCAAGTCAGTTAAAAACAAATGTGTATTTACAATGACGGCCTACCCAAACAAAGCTGGCCCAATTGTGCGCCGCCCCATGGGACTCCCAATCACGGCCGGTCGTGATACAGTCCGGAATCGAACCAGGATCCGTAGTGATGCCTCTAGCACTGAGATGCAGTGCCTTAGACTGCTGCGCCACTCGGGAGCCAACATATTCCAGTCTGTGCTAGCAAAACAGTCCTGTAGCTTAGCATCCGCATTATCTGACCACTTCCATATTGAGCGAGTCATTGGTACTTCCTGCTTTAGTTTTTGTGAGTAAGCAGGAATCAGTAGGATAGAATTATGGTCAGATTTGCCAAATGGATGACGAGGGGGAGCTTTGTACGGGTCTCTGTGCATGGAGTAAAGGTGGTCTAGAGTTGTTTTTCCACTGGTTGCACATGTGACATGCTGGTAGAAATTAGGTAAAACGGATTTAAGTTTGCCTGCATTAAATTCCCCAGGTCACTAGAGGCACTGCTTCTGGATGAGCATTTTCTTGTTTGCTTATGGCCTTATACAGCTCGTTGAGTGCGGTCTTAGTGCCAGCATCGGTTTGTGGTGGTAAATAGACAGCTACGAAAATATAGATGAAAACTCTTGGTAGATAGTGTGGTCTACAGCATATCATGATGTACTCTACCTCAGGTGAGCAAAACCTAGAGACTTCCTCAATATTAGACCGCGCACGAGCTGTTATTGACAAATTGACACAGACCCCCACCCCTCGTCTTACCGGAGGTAACTGTCTTGCCGATGCACGAACACCCATCCAACTCTATATTATCCATGTCGTCATTCAGCCAATTCGGTGAAACAAAATAAATTACAGTTTTTAATGTCCCATTGGTAGGATAGTCTCAAACAGAGCTCATTCAGTTTATTCTCCAGTGATTACACGTTGGCCAATAGGACGGATGGTAGAGCCGGGTTACCCACTCGCCAACGAATTCTCACAAGGCACCCGGATCTGCGGCCCCTGTATCTCTGTCTCCTCTTCATGCGAATGACGGGGATTTGGGCCTGGTCTGGGAGTAGCAGTATATCCTTCGTGTCAGACTCATTAAAGAAAAAAATCTTTGTCCAGTTCGAGGTGAGTAATCGCTGTTCTGATATCCAGAAGCTCTTTTCAGTCATAAGAGACGGTAGCAGAAACATTATGTACAAAAATAAGTTACAAGCAACGTGAAAAAACGCACAAAATAGCACAATTGGTTAGGAGCCTGTAAAACAGCAGCCATCCCCTCCGGCACCATTGTGTGGCATGGATGACCCTAGAGATGCGCCTTTCTCCTGCCCAACCAGTTGTGGCATTCTCCTCTGAAACACTGGGGGCACATAGTAAAAAAGGGCCTTGGATGAATTGTGCTAGAGAATATGTTACAGTATGTGTCTGTCAGGAATTGTTTGAACCACACAACAATAATATACAAAGGTTGTAAAAGGCTCTGCATGGTCAATCCGACGTCTGCTGTGACCGTACAGCATTTACTGCGATGGGGCCTCCGCAGAAGTCAGATCAAACATTCGTGCTCTCAAATTTTTTAACAATACGGATGGCTTTGTATAGCTCCACATTGACATTATTGGTTGACAGAAGGTTGGGGCGGGAGGTCCTGTATAAACACAAACTCACTTCCTTGACAACTTCCTTCACAACAGCTCTGCTGTCAACAAATCATGTCAATGCGGAGCTATACAGAGCCCTCTGCATTGTTAAAAATAATTGAGAGCACGCGGCAATGCGGTACAGAGCTTGATTTGGTCTCTGCATGCCTCTGGATACTCTGCAATTGCGTCACACCCTCCATACGAAGCCTCCGACCACATTTTCAGATCAAGCATAAATTGGCTTTAAGTTATAAATTGGCTCTAATTCCATAGAATTAGAAGTCATTTCACCTTTGATTATTAGGAAGGAAGCGTCACACAATTTCATTCCTCTGAGAATGCTAGCCACTCAAGAGCTTCCTATTTGTGCTGAATATACTTTTATTTATGTAAATAAATAAAAGTATATTCAGCTTTAAAGAGCGGACGGTGGCAGAACTCCTTTTTACCGGAAATAGAAGCAGGTTTATTTGAAGAGGGGACATCTGTCACCATCTGCTACTACAAAGAGACCACTAGTGATGTCCTCCTGATGATGCAGTGGGCTATGGGTCCCATGCTGACCTCACCAGGCTGTGACGGGGGCTCCTGGTGACATCATCAGGGGGTGATGGGGCTTCTGCTGACCTCACCAGTCTGTGACGGGCTGTTTGGTTACAGTAGAGAGGGAGAAAAGACACACAAGTATCTACCCACTCCAACAACCAGCTGACTTAGGGGCCTCCAGGGTGTAGTCCCGAGATGTTGAAGTGATCTGAAGGACTGGAGTACTATATGTCTCCAAGGGTAGTGCTCTGCTCTGGAAGGGTTTTCTGTTTACTGTTCTAGAACAGACTGAGTTTGTACTGTAGCTTAAAGGAGATGTATGATGTAGGTTGGAGCCATGACAATGTCGATGGAGATGTCCACACTGTTGATGTTTGTGTTGGTACTATAACCAGACACAAAAACCAGATAGTATTAACTATATCCACTGATATGACCTCAAATGAAAGTTAAGCCCAGTATTCCACAGTGCATCACCACAGAAAGTGTTAGAGAGAGTTAGAGGGAGGGAGGGAGAGAGAGAGAGAGGGGTAGAGGGAGAGAGAGAGAGGGAGGGAGGGAGGGAGGGAGGGAGGGAGGGAGGGAGGGAGGGAGGGAGGGAGGGAGTCCAGTCCCCTCTCAGGTCCTCTCAGACAGGTGGGCATATACAGTAGCAGAACTCTGCTTTAATCAGTTCTATCCCATCAACCCCTGCTCTCGCTCTCCTCCTGCTATCCTGCTCCAGCACCGCACTCCACTCAGCCGCCTTGTCGATATCTTATAATGTACAAATTTGATAGCCAATTCAGAGCAAGGTCTCTTCCTCAGCATACTAAATGAAGCTGCAGGTCCAGTGGGATGGTAGAACTGAACTTGTCCAAAATGAGTAAGGAGCTCAAAACATAGAGAAAGAGGCTGAATGTAGTGAGTTCATCCACCCAGCAAAGAGCTGAATGTAGTGAGTTCATCCACCCAGCGCAGAGCTGAATTTAGTGAGTTCATCCACCCAGCATAGAGCTGAATGTAGTGAGTTCCTCCACCCAGCATAGAGCTGAATGTAGTGAGTTCATCCACCCAGCATAGAGCTGAATGTAGTGAGTTCATCCACCCAGCATAGAGCTGAATGTAGTGAGTTCATCCACCCAGCGCAGAGCTGAATTTAGTGAGTTCATCCACCCAGCGCAGAGCTGAATTTAGTGAGTTCATCCACCCAGCGCAGAGCTGAATTTAGTGAGTTCATCCACCCAGCGCAGAGCTGAATTTAGTGAGTTCATCCACCCAGCGCAGAGCTGAATGTAGTGAGTTCATCCACCCAGCGCAGAGCTGAATTTAGTGAGTTCATCCACCCAGCGCAGAGCTGAATTTAGTGAGTTGATCCACCCAGCGCAGAGCTGAATTTAGTGAGTTCATCCACCCAGCGCAGAGCTGAATTTAGTGAGTTCATCCACCCAGCGCAGAGCTGAATTTAGTGAGTTCATCCACCCAGCGCAGAGCTGAATTTAGTGAGTTCATCCACCCAGCGCAGAGCTGAATTTAGTGAGTTCATCCACCCAGCGCAGAGCTGAATTTAGTGAGTTCATCCACCCAGCGCAGAGCTAAGCTCCGGTGATCCCCTTGAAGCTGACGTAAATTATTAATTAAGAGTCAAACGCCTTGTTTCTTGTGAAATTACCTTTCCCTCCCCCGGCCCTCCCGTCCACGCTAGCCAGTGGAATAATTAGTTATAAGGGCACAGCCGCTCTCCGATTTTAATCATGTAACAGAAGAAGAATATTCCTACAGTGAACACATTAGGTCTGGAGTTTGGTGGGAGGGAAAAAACCCACAAAGCGTCGGTGAACACTCTGGAAATATGAACAGGCGCTTGAGCCTTTAATTAAAAATGTATGTCATATTAGAGATGAAGATTTCAACTCAACAGCCAGAGGAAAATTGAGAGCTTATTGAAGCCATCTGCTGCCCAGGAGAAGGATGTGCTGTAATAACACCTGCTGTGTGCCTCTATATGATCAAATACCATATACACCGTCTCTATACATGTGGACATTGATGAGAAGACACATCTGAATAGGTAAAACTCTCTATTTTCAGTAGCAGTATTTCTCTAGTTGACACCATGGTCTCTCATCACCACCTGAGCACTGGGACAGAACAGAACAGTAAGTTCAGAGATTTGAGCTAACTTTCTCCATAATCTCTGTTCTGGCTTTTAGCAACTGTGTGCCGTGACGCCAGGGAAACGGGAGGGTAAAATGGTGTAACTGTCACTTTAATCATCTGAATATTTCCTGTGGAGCTGGTGGGCTCTTGTTGATCATTTCCTCCCTCTCATCCTCTCCCGTTCCTCTACCCCCTGCTGCGAGAGAGGCCCCAGGCCTGTACTCACTAACGCTTAATGCGTCACAATTACCACAGTGATGGAGCCTGCAGACCCCCCACATTCCCTCCAACCATTTCACTGACTCACACATGACAGACAGACGACAAAATCACCCCCCGCCAACAACCCTAGACTCTGACCTGATTGCACCTTCGCTCTCATTTCAGCTTTGTGTAGCTCAGATCGGCTGATAAGCACTCTTTATGAAGCTTCATAAGTACTTTGAAACCTAACACCAACATTGTTCCTCGGATTACAACTCAGCCTAATACAGCTGCTGTTAAACAGGTCTATTCATCTTCTTCAAACTGCTGTGCCATGCTTTGTCAGTCTTATACAGCACTATTCAGCCTCATAGCATGTGTTTCCATCTTTCACTTCAGACATCCGTCAACATAAGCAGGCCAGTGCATAACCTTCAGCACGGTGACTCACTCTACAGAAGCGTTCCTTCAAGCCGTTAACCATCTGCTCTAAAGCGAGGGGGATCTCATCCTCATTGTTTTATTACCCCAGTAATCATCCATGAAGCCCGTTCTGACATGTCTCCCACACTGACGCTGTGCCCTTCAATCGTTTGTTCTACAGCAGCACTCTCTCTTCCCTAACCTCTAACACACACGTCCTATCTTACCCCGAATGCTCTGTTTACATATTCAGCTCCTTAAACGAACACATCTCATGCAAGTTATGGCTCAGTGAGATTGTATTATAGAGTGGGCAATGTGTTTGTTGTTCAGCTCTTCTCCTTGCCGCCACTGCCTGTCTGAGTCACTGAATCACTGAGTGTCTGGGAAATGATCTCAATGTAAACACAAGAGACAGAGTGTCATAAAGATTCATGCAGTGGCACATTCCACACAACCCTGGAGGGCACTGTGATGGCCACCACTGAGACTCTGCAGTGCCACCTAGGGAGACTGGCAGACAGGCAGCGTGCTGCTCTTTGCCCACCAGACACTGTCCCATGAAGGGAGAGGAGTCAAACCCAAAGTGGCACATCATTCAGGGACAAGGGGGAATAGTGTATTTGCAATCACAGTCACAGCGCCTGGCACACACTCGCAGGCAAGAGAAGGCTTCTGAATAGATTAAAATCAATATGTCTTCTGCTCCATGTTTTTTATTCATTATTAATGAAGCCAAGGAGGAATTCTCAGGGACGCTATCAGAAATGTCAAATAATATCACATTTTAGCCAACAGGGTTCCTTGTCAGGCTGATGTGTTTGTGTCTGAATGAGGGTCAGCTCTCTGTGGGAAACATGGGAGACAGTGTTGACTGTGGCCCAGCCCAGGTAACCAGACCAGGGGTGTGTAGTGTTGACTGTGACCCAGCCCAGGTACCCAGACCAGGGGTGTGTAGTGTTGACTGTGACCCAGCCCAGGTACCCAGACCAGGGGTGTGTAGTGTTGACTGTGGCTCAGCCCAGGTAACCAGACCAGGGGTGTGTAGTGTTGACTGTGGCCCAGCCCAGGTACCCAGACCAGGGGTGTGTAGTGTTGACTGTGGCCCAGCCCAGGTAACCAGACCAGGGGTGTGTAGTGTTGACTGTGGCCCAGCCCAGATACCCAGACCAGGGGTGTGTAGTATTGACTGTGGCCCAGCCCAGGTAACCAGACCAGGGGTGTGTAGTGTTGACTGTGGCTCAGCCCAGGTAACCAGACCAGGGGTGTGTAGTGTTGACTGTGGCCCAGCCCAGGTACCCAGACCAGGGGTGTGTAGTGTTGACTGTGGCCCAGCCCAGGTACCCAGACCAGGGGTGTGTAGTGTTGACTGTGGCCCAGCCCAGGTAACCAGACCAGGGGTGTGTAGTGTTGACTGTGGCCCAGCCCAGGTAACCAGACCAGGGGTGTGTAGTGTTGACTGTGGCCCAGCCCAGGTACCCTGACCAGGGGTGTGTAGTGTTGACTGTGGCCCAGCCCAGGTACCCAGACCAGGGGTGTGTAGTGTTGACTGTGGCCCAGCCCAGGTACCCAGACCAGGGGTGTGTAGTGTTGACTGTGGCCCAGCCCAGGTACCCAGACCAGGGGTGTGTAGTGTTGACTGTGGCCCAGCCCAGGTAACCAGACCAGGGGTGTGTAGTGTTGACTGTGGCCCAGCCCAGGTAACCAGACCAGGGGTGTGTAGTGTTGACTGTGGCCCAGCCCAGGTAACCAGACCAGGGGTGTGTAGTGTTGACTGTGGCCCAGCCCAGGTACCCAGACCAGGGGTGTGTAGTGTTGACTGTGGCCCAGCCCAGGTACCCTGACCAGGGGTGTGTAGTGTTGACTGTGGCCCAGCCCAGGTACCCAGACCAGGGGTGTGTAGTGTTGACTGTGGCCCAGCCCAGGTAACCAGACCAGGTAACTCAAACAGCCCTAGAGGGACCAGACAGAAAGGCTGTGGTCTGGGGACTGGGAGTCCATAGCTAGACCATTACACAACAACATCAGTAGGGAATCCTCTACAGACTGCTGCAATGCAAGTTGTTACGAAAGGAAATGCATGTTTTGGAGCGACAGAAAATCAATATTACAAGACTGTCTGAAATGCAAGAGAACAAATCTGAGTGAGCCTGTAGAAATCTGTATAAAATGGAGTAAGAATGAGTAAAACTTAATAATCCTGACTAAGCCGGTGTAAGGAAGCCCTGACACTCAAAACAGTGGATGGATCAGAGCACAGACAGAGCAGCATGCATTATGAATCACTGTATAACAGTGGGATCACTGGGGAAAAACCCTGCGCTGGCTGGCTGGCTGGCTGGCTGGCTGGCTGGCTGGCTGGCGAGAGAGAGAATGCACACAAACACACTTATGCCTCGCTAATAGGGTACTGTCCACACACATTCCGGCAACCATCCATTGCATAATGACACTAACACAAACAGAGGAACGGCTACACAGACAGACTCCTATCCTCTCCACGGTTAGATCAAAAGGACAGAAGAGCACTCCGGGCTCCCACAGCCGACAGTGCCTACCTGTTAATAGATCATTACCATCTAATAATTACCCATTACAGCCTGCTCTCACACACTCCACAAAGCCACGGCTGAGCCCAGCACGACTATCTTATCTCTCGCTCTCCTTTCTCCTCACTCACTGTTAACATCTGACAGCTTTGTGTGTGTGCCAATACAGATTTTTTAATTAAAACGTAAAAAACCTTAATTGCACATCAAGGTTTATTCGCCTGCCCCTCCTCCAACCCCACACCGAAGGCACCGAAGCAATAATTGTTTCTCCACTCAGGCCTGCACTATGGGGCTTAAATCTCTACCTTCATCCCCCCAGGCCTCTCAAGTAGCTGAAGGTATAGGAGTCGATTTGTATTTCATCTGCTGCCTGGGGAGCAATATAGCTTCTCTGAAAAGCAGACATTAAGGTATATCTGTTCTCAACCTGAATAGACACCAGAATGTAACAGAAGCAACATATATACCTGCATACTCAAACATTCATTTAGAAAAGTACAACATTGATAGAATGTCACAGTTGATACCTATAGCACCAGGAGCTAAATGAAGTATCGATTACATCTTTCATTGCTTTTCTGGCCTTGTTTTTTACTCCCTTGATAATAACTCCACTTTCCCCTTTTTTCTCCTCTTTCCATCTCTCTTTCCATCTCTCTTTCCATCTCTCTTTTCTCTCTCTCACTTTCCCTTTCACCCTTTTTCTCTCACACACCCTCTCCCCCTCTCTCACTCTCTCAAACACACACTCTCCCCCTCTCTCTTTTCCTCATTCTCTCTCTCCATATCCCTCTATCTCCAGCTGGCCCTGGGTCAAGAAGATGACTCTCCAAGCCCCAAGAGCTCCTCAGCAGACGGGTCGTCCTCTAAGACGGTGGGTCTCCTGGGGAGTCAGACTCCCCTTTCCCCCCTGAGTCGCTGGATGCTCCAGAGTAAAAGTCGGGCAGCCAATGCCACCTCCCTGGAGCTGCCCTACCGCTCACCCATTCCCTTCTCCAAGCAGGAGTTCTGGGAGATGCTGGGTAGTGACCTGATGAAGCCAGACACCTCCTCTTCCTCCCGCGTCAAACGCCGGCCCATCGTCAAAACTGGCAAGTTCAAGAAGATGTTTGGCTGGGGAGACTTTTACTCTAATATCAAGACGGTGCGCCTCAATCTGCTGATTACCGGCAAGATCGTAGACCATGGCAACGGAACGTTCAGCGTCTACTTCCGCCACAACTCCACGGGCCAGGGCAACATCTCAGTCAGCCTGGTGCCGCCGGTCAAGGCGGTGGAGTTTGACCTGGAGCGCCAGAGCGTGGTCTACCCCAAGGACTCTAAGATCTTCAACTGCCGCGTGGACTATGAGAAGGTGGACCGCAGCAAGCGCACGTCGCTGTGCAACTACGACCCGTCCAAGACCTGCTTCCAGGAGCAGACACAGAGCCATGTCTCCTGGATCTGTTCCAAGCCCTTCAAGGTCATCTGTATCTACATCTCCTTCTACAGTACAGACTACCGCCTGGTCCAGAAGGTCTGCCCGGACTACAACTACCACAATGAGATGCCCTACCTGCCCTCGGGCTAAAGGGGGACACACAGGAGGGCGAGAGGAGGGACGAGGGGAGGAGTGACTCTGTAGGGTGAGGGGCCACCAGATTGAGCTGGATTAAACTTTTTATGTAATTTGCTGCAACACCTCACCAGACAACCCCTCGCTGTAGCCAGACTACTGTACCCTGTAAAAACATATATATGCAAAAAATACAGTATGCACACAGTGAGGCATTGATATTTAGAGTGCTGTCATGAAGCATTCATCGACAGGAACAGTAGTAACTAGCACACCCATCATCACACACGTTTACCTCAACTCAAACCTCTAATCTCACTACCTACTTTGCTAAATACAGAAAACACCTACAAACATCTATGAATGTTTTCGTGAACTGCACACTGTCATTCAGGTGAGGTAGCATTCTCCTTTCATAGGGCATCTTCCATTTGTTTCTGTATGGACCCTTCCTCCAATCTTTCCCAATGCTCCCATATCCCACCTCAACCTTCTCTCTCCCAACCCCTATGTCATCCTGATAGGCTATCCCACCCCAACCCTCTCTCTCCCCACCCCTATGTCATCCCGATAGGCTATCCCACCCCAACCCTCTCTCTCCCCACATCTATGTCATCCCGATAGGCTATCCCACCCCAACCCTCTCTCTCCCCACCCCTATGTCATCCCGATAGGCTATCACACCCCAACCCTCTCTCTCCCCACCCCTATGTCATCCCGATAGGCTATCCCAGCCCACCCCTATGTCATCCCGATAGGCTATCCCACCCCAACCCTCTCTCTCCCCACCCCTATGTCATCCCGATAGGCTATCCCACCCCCACCCTCTCTCTCCCACCCCTATGTCATCCCGATAGGCTATCCCAGCCCACCCCTATGTCATCCCGATAGGCTATCCCACCCCACCCTCTCTCTCCCCACCCCTATGTCATCCCGATAGGCTATCCCACCCCAACCCTCTCTCTCCCCACCCCTATGTCATCCCGATAGGCTATCCCACCCCACCCCTATGTCATCCCGATAGGCTATCCCACCCCAACCCTCTCTCTCCCCACCCCTATGTCATCCCGATAGGCTATCACACCCCAACCCTCTCTCTCCCCACCCCTATGTCATCCCGATAGGCTATCCCAGCCCACCCCTATGTCATCCCGATAGGCTATCCCACCCCAACCCTCTCTCTCCCCACCCCTATGTCATCCCGATAGGCTATCCCACCCCAACCCTCTCTCTCCCCACCCCTATATCATCCCGATAGGCTATCCCAACCCTCTCTCTCCCCACCCCTATGTCATCCCGATAGGCTATCCCACCCCAACCCTCTCTCTCCCCACCCCTATGTCATCCCGATAGGCTATCCCACCCCAACCCTCTCTCTCCCAACCCCTATGTCATCCCGATAGGCTATCCCAGCCCAACCCTCTCTCTCCCCACCCCTATGTCATCCTGATAGGCTATCCCAGCCCAACCCTCTCTCTCCCCACCCCTATGTCATCCCGATAGGCTATCCCAGCCCAACCCTCTCTCTCCCAACCCCTATGTCATCCCGATAGGCTATCCCACCCCAACCCTCTCTCTCCCCACCCCTATGTCATCCCGATAGGCTATCCCACCCCAACCCTCTCTCTCCCCACCCCTATGTCATCCCGATAGGCTATCACACCCCAACCCTCTCTCTCCCCACCCCTATGTCATCCCGATAGGCTATCCCACCCCAACCCTCTCTCTCCCCACCCCTATGTCATCCCGATAGGCTATCCCACCCCAACCCTCTCTCTCCCCACCCCTATGTCATCCCGATAGGCTATCCTACCCCAACCCTCTCTCTCCCCACCCCTATGTCATCCCGATAGGCTATCCCAGCCCACCCCTATGTCATCCCGATAGGCTATCCTACCCCACCCCTATGTCATCCTGATAGGCTGTCCCACCCAATGTTTATTCTAAAGGTATGACATTCTATCAATCATCTCTCTCTCCCTGAATTATGTAACCTCTATGTTATAGAAAAGAGAGAAAGAAAGAAAGAAAGAAAGAAAGAAAGAAAGAAAGAAAGAAAGAAAGAAAGAAAGAAAGAAAGAAAGAAAGAAAGAAAGAAAGAAAGAAAGAAAGAAAGAAAGAAAGAAAGAAAGAAAGAAAGAAAGAAAGAAAGAAAGAAAGAAAGAAAGAAAGAAAGAGAGAGCAAAGAGAGAAAGCAAAAGCAATCGCCAGACAAAAATATGGGACAGGGCTTAAGTTCAACGTGAGAGAAATAACTTGATTCTGCATAGAGATAGGCACTTGCCTCTCCACACATGATAGAGAGGGAGGGGGAGAGAGAGAGAGTGAGCATGAATGTGGGAGAGGGAGAAGGGGAGAAATGAGAGATTCAGAGAGCTTTTTTAATTAAAGTGGAGGAGAGAGAAGGAGATGTAGAGTATTCAGCTCCTTCTATTGTCCCCTCTGTATGAAAAAGATTACATTTTGTTGCAGTCAGGATTCCTGATTTCAAGCTTTGATAACTTCGGCTGTGTGTGGGAGATTTCTCTTTCCTGACAAACGGCATGTGTTCGCTAAAGTCTGATCGTTATCTGGAATAAATTAAAATAAAACTAATTAAGGCTTCCACCGAGAGAGGGCGAAATGTATTCCTGGAAATCAAGTTAGGATTATTAGGATGTGAGCGAGGAGCACAGCGAGGAGCACAGCGAGGAGCACAGCGAGGAGCACAGCGAGCAGCACAGCGAGCAGCACAGCGAGGAGCACAGCGAGCAGCACAGCGAGGAGCACAGCGAGGAGCACAGCGAGGAGCACAGTGAGGCGCACAGCGAGGAGCACAGCGAGCAGCACAGCGAGGGGTATAGTGGATAGTTGTGTTATGGCTCCCTGACCCAGCAGCTTAGCCTTCAGTTAACAGCCATCTCATCAAGATGAATAGCCACTGGCTGGCTGAACTCATGTCCATTTCACAAACAGCAACACTAGACAAAATACTTTATTTCTCTAATTTAGGGACAACTGATTCTGTCCTGACAATATGGGCTGTTTGGAAATGGACTCATAGCACCTATATAGACTACGTGATGATTTCCCGGCTATGTATTTTCCAATGGCAGGTGTCATACTTTGAACACTGAATGCATAATATATGGTATTACTAATGTATTTGTAAAAAGGAAAAACCTCAATGTAACAGAAGTGATTAAATGGCACTGCTGTGCTCTGATTGGTCTGGAGAGAGCTTAGTGGGGTTTCTGTAGCACTGAGGCCTGGGAGGCCAGTGTGTGACTTGGATCAGGAACCACTCACTATAAAGTCCTCCTCCTGTGGGGGGTACGGGAGCATCATGTCAGGTAGAGATGGAGCGATGTGACTGTGGGGAGAATAGAAGAGAGAGACAGAATAAAAGAGAGAAAGGCTTACTCACAAGGCTATATATGGGATGTACTGTAAGTGAGATCTGAACATCAAAGTGTTTGGGTGTTTCATTTACTGTTAAAGAGGGGAGTAGCTCCTGTCTTTATGAGGCCATAACCACAACATCTCTGTTAGGCTGCTGCCGTTGCTGCTTCTCTCAGGCTGCCTCTCTCAGGCTGCCTCTCTCAGACTGCCGTTGCTGCCTCTCTCAGACTGCCTCTCTGCTGCCTCTCTCAGACTGCCGTTGCTGCCTCTCTCAGACTGACTGTCTCTGCTGCTGCTAGAACAGCCCTGCAGGGTCCAGCAGGGAACTTTAACCACTAACATCACAAAGACTAAATTATCTTTTAAGATATTACTGTCTATTCAGACGCATAAACCCCAGTCTACACTTCAGACCCCTGATGCTTACTGATGATTTGGTTTTCCTCTGAGCAAATGTTTTACTTGAAAAGACAATATGCAGTGGTTTGGCTGTGGTGGTTCTCCCTCGTTCAGATGATGTTTGTAAAATAGATCTGTCTGGTTTATCACTAGTGTCACAGTCAATTCTCATAGTCACACCTGCTGTGTTTAAATGCACACTAATAATCTGCTATTAGTCAGAATTAAATAAGTCTGAATTAAACAAGTAAACACCCGTATTAGACAAGAAGAGTCCAGTAATCCGAATGAGCTAATTTCAAGTGAAACGAGTGTACAATACTCCTTTCCTAAACAATTTGTTTGGGATTTTTAAGTCAGTATTTGGCATGTAAACATTACATTCAGAGTACGGTTGTTTGCATGACAGCTTTCTGGTGAATATTTGCAATTGTTAAGAGGCGGTTTTGGACCTCTTAGGAACAAATTAAACATGAAAGGAAGTGATTGAAGTAAAAGAAAATGATGTAACGCTCTGCGTTAGTTGTTAGTGCTTGCTACCTTTAGGGAAAATGTGCCTCATGCAACCATCAATGGAATATAAATATACAGTAGTAAGCATGCAAACAGTCTAGACAGTATTCAGAACATATTAGAGTCCAAGTGCAGTTTATTTGTTTGTTTATTGAGATCCCCATTAGCATTCCACAGAGTTCATCTGAATACCCAGATACTCCAACAGAATTGTGCATGTAAGCATAGTACCTTCCCTGTCTCATAGTAAACTGATGCAAGTAGTGCCTGGCAAGACCCTGTCCCTCTCAGAGTTGGCATGCAGGGAAGTATAGCCTCATGTCGCAGTTTGTAATGTTGGGATTTACCAACTAGTGTGTGGAAGTCTGCCATTGGCCTAAACTCATCCCACTCCTCTTCCTACTCCTCTCTGCCCATCTGGGCTCTCTTTTCCCCTACCCATAACATGCCCTCCTATCCTCTCTGTGTCTCTCCTCTCACTGTGACCTGGCCAGCTCCCCTAACCTCCATGCCCCCATGTTCCTGTGTCGGGGCTACCTCCCCTGCCCTGGCGCTGAACTCCACTGTGGGCAGGTCCTCATCCATCTCTCTTTCTCTCCCTCTATCTCCGCCCGCCAGAGTCCAGCTCGGAGCTCATCTGGCTAATCTCTCGGATTAACAGTGAGAACACACACACACGCCGGCGCAAACACACACACATCGCAGTGCTACAGAGACCTGAACGAAGAAGATTATGTACACAGTACCTCCAGCCCTTGTAGACACACAGGCTGGTATGGGTGCTCCTGCTCCTATTTTACCTCAGCCTCCTTCCAATCTGTCAGATTAAAGACAAGAAGACTTCCTGGAAAGCAGGCTTAGGACTAGAGGTGTGCCAACCTGCCTAACCTACTGACACCCCACTCACCTCTATCCCTCCATCCCTCCACCAGCCCTGTAGCAGAACATCTGGATAACACATCTGGACACACCTTTCAGAGGAGATATGGAGTAAAACGCCTTGAGGTGGAGCCCCACCCCCTCCTGCCAACTAGAA
The DNA here is from genome assembly GCF_901001165.1 of Salmo trutta. Lineage (NCBI taxonomy): Eukaryota > Metazoa > Chordata > Actinopteri > Salmoniformes > Salmonidae > Salmo > Salmo trutta. The sequence continues at coordinate 25,081,903 of NC_042988.1, read as the reverse complement.
AACTAACAGAGACACTGCTGGACTGTCATGACTGCTGGGTCACATGTACCGCCTCTCTACCTTCCTCAGTCCCTCGCTCCAATCCTCACCCCATCCTTGCAAATGAACAGCAATATATCACTGAGACTCCACCGTGCCCCTCTATGGCTGCTCAAACAGAGGGTGCTGCTGGTTGGAAGAAGAGATAATGTTGCTGTAGGATGGGCAGTGTTGTTATGGTGACTGTCTTATTGTTGTCCAATGGAGTGCCAACAGACTTGTGGACAGTTGGCCTTCCATAGGCCACAGGGCGATGCTTGTCCTCTCAGCACACAATAGAAACAGAACTGACCGTCAGATATATATACATATACACATATACAAACTACAAGTTCTCCGACCTAAATAAAGTTGTATTTAATGTGGGTCATGCCGTGGAGTTGTCTGTTTTATCTTTTCACATTCTTTTGTTTCAGTGTCATGTTGATGATATAGTGTAAGGATGATATGATGGCATTAACTGTGGTTTCCAACATTCAAAAAATCTATAAAGTACACAAAATAACTTATTACTTCAATTGTAGAGAAACAGGCTCCAGTCTTATATCTTGTTTCGCTTGACAAAATCACTGGGAGCCAGAACGTCTCAATGTCGATGAAATCTTTATTTTGGCTAATTTGCATATAGTCATATTGTGCGCCAACGGCAAAGAAAAGATGTGACAATGTGTGCTAATGGCCCTTACAGAGACACGAAGAGAGAGAGAAAGAGGAAAGAGAAATAAACTAGAGAAAAGGGGGTAAAGTTTCAACTAGGATCTAGGAACTAGGATGCAACTCCTTTAATGAGCCTCTCCTTTCTTTCTTTCTTTCTTTCTTTCATTTGTGACTTTTCTCTCTCCTTCATTTTGGGAATGTATTTGACATTAAATCCGTTCGGCTTCTTAATTAAATCCCAGACAACTGTTAACGAGGAGATGAGTTCCAACATTCAGCTTACTACATCCCTTTAAACAAGATCGATTACGGCATGGCTGGCGGCGAAGCCCCTCTCCTCCATCCCCCTCTCCTCCATCCCCCTCTCCTCCATCTCCTCATCCCTCTGCCAACGCCCCCTTGTTTCCATAAAAGCGCCGCCTGCCTCAGGGTAACCTTGCTGGAGATGATGAAAGAAAAGGGAAAAAGTCAACAAGATAGAAGAATAGAAATCTAATTTGGAAGCCAGGGTTCTTGTGAATGTGAAATCTATATAACAGCAATGTAGTGGCTGACACACAGGGAGGGAGGAAGCTGGTAGTGGTGAAGGAGAGTGAATAGAGTTTACATGGAACAGTCTAAAGGGAGAGAGGAAGCTGGTAGTGGTGAAGGAGAGTGAATAGAGTTTACATGGAACAGTCTAAAGGGAGAGAGGAAGCTGGTAGTGGTGAAGGAGAGTGAATAGAGTTTACATGGAACAGCCTAAAGGGAGAGAGGAAGCTGGTAGTGGTGAAGGAGAGTGAATAGAGTTTACATGGAACAGTCTAAAGGGAGAGAAACAGCGGACACCAGTGTTGTCGAACTGGCACAGACTGAGGCGTTTTGGCTCTCTCTGGGAAGAGAAAACATTTTGTGAGTGCGAGCATCTGGTTGGGGAAGTGGCGTTTCAGCAGGAGTAATAGGGAACAGGACCATAGTCAATTGAGAAAATAACTAGTGATGGCATGAGAAGGTGGGAGGAGGCGTGCAAAGCTAAAAGTGATAAATAGACATTCACACAAGTAACCTTGAGCTATGAAAAAGTGTATCCGAAGAGCAAGACAAGACTTGAAGAGCGAATGAGAGAGAAACAGAGAGAGACAGAGAAAGAGAGAGAGAGAGACAGAGAGAGACAGAGAAAGAGAGAGAGAGAGACAGAGAGAGAGATTATTTGCAGGGCATGCGTACTATAAGTCGCCCACCTCCTAATTATACCCAACATGCCCTCTATACGATTAATATTACCAACTAATCACTGATTGCCCATTATTGTCTGAGTCAACAACAGAATACTTTACCTCACCTGCCTGGGAACATGGCCTCAATTGTAGTACGTCAATTTGCAACATCATCCCTTCATACATCTGTTACCCAACAATACTAAATCTATCACAGGTTCCTTTATCTACAGGGCCTATATCCCATTCACTTTACTAATACCAATATCAAGACTATCCTTTCTATATTCAGCGGCTGTATCGGTGAGCTGTGTCACTATTTGGCCCTAGGATCTATTTCCACACACGGTGGCTTGGCTTCTAAGACCACCAGTCTTATGTAAGTTGATTAGGCTACAGTTACCTGGGTACCAACCCTGTTCAGAAGACGGTAATTCCAGGAAATGACCTTTAAAACTGCTAAATGTTCTGTCTGCCCCATGGCACAATGAGTAAAATTGCTTGAAATGAGTTTTAAAACTGCAACATTTTCTCTCCGCCCGTGGCAAAATGCGCAGAATTGCAGAAAATCTACTTTAAAATTTCTAAACATTTGACCCACTAGGTGGGGGGCCCCCAAATCTCGCTGAGGCCTCCCAAAAAGGTAGGGCCGGCCCTACACACGAATGCTCTAAGTGGTTTCATGTTCCAGCATTCTAATGGTCTGTCTGGACTGCCATTCCAATCATGCAGAGCAGTGGGTGTGTGGAGCCTGGAGGTTATTAGCACCGTGTGTTAGATTAGAGGCCCTCAGAGCTGGTTCATATGTGGGAGGGAAGAACAAACAGAGGCCAAGATAGCCAGCCTGATTCTGTGCCTGAGCCTGCATGATCCCCCAGCTCTGCATCCATGGCCCTGATGGAACACTAACTGGGCCTTACGCACTATTCACCACTTACACAGGCAGTGACAGAGGCTGAGCTATGATCCCTTATTGTTGTCACTTATTAAATCCACTTAATTTAGTGTAGATGAAGGGGAGGATACAGGTTAAAGGAGGATTTTTAAGCCTTGAGATAATTGAGACATGAATTGTATATGGGGTAGGGTGGTATGTGGTGGTCTGCTTTCGAGACTTTGTAGAGTCCATGCCCTGACGAATTGAGGAAGGTGCTCTTAATGTTTTGTATTTTATTTATTAACTTTTTTATTTTATTTCTTAACTTTTATTTAATCAGGGGAGCCCAATTGAGACCAGGGTCTCATTTTCCAATGGAAAGATAAAGAAAAAGTCAAACTGTATGTGTGCGTGCCTGTGTGAGTATGTGACGCAGTGAGAGATTGTTGGAAAGGAACAGGAACAGCCCGGAGAATACAGTGGAGTCAAACTGAATCAACTAATTAGATTAGAATCATTTCACAATGGCTTCAGACACTGTAAATCATTATTTTATCCTATTAGTCTTGTGAAGAGAAAAACAAAGCCTTTAGTATAGAAACATGAACAACCATCAACAATATAGTGAAACTACAATCAGTTGTCACATACTAAGCAAGTCACTAGTTTCATAATCCTGCTACATTTCAACTGACCTTGTAGATGCAGTTGCAAAGAATTGCTGTCCATGGTGCTGAAATCTCTGATTGCTGCTATTTGCTTAACGTTTCCATTGGACATTTCACGTCACTCAGTCCTCTGGGATGCAGTTGGCTTTCTGTTCTGGTCACGGACGTGTCACAGAAAACCTAAAGGTCCTCAAACCTATTTTGACCATGACCACAATGATCAATAAATACATCATGTTACTGTGCCAACAATATGAGCCCCCTCCAGTCTGTCTCAATGGGGTCAACTGTTCATCTGTGCACAACAAAGAGAGATATGTGTCCATCACAGTGTTGACATTAAGGATAATATCTGTCTGCGTTAGCCAATAAGACAGTGTTATCTGTAGGTTATGATGAAGGCATCAGGTCTCTGGTCTCTGGATCAGCCAACAAAGAGGACATTTCCACTTAACTAAGCAAAGCTGAGGAAAGGTGTGATTAAAATTCAGTGACAGGCCTTTAAATACCAGCCAGGGATGACAGTGGTGCCCTTTGGCAAGGTAATTATTCACTCTGCTGAAAGACCATCAGGTGTGTGTGTGAATGTGTGAGGGGTGGGTCTGAGTTTGAGCCTTTAGCTTTGAGGCGGTGTGTTTGAGAAATACAAGTAACAGCATCTGTTCTTTCAGTCTAGATGTGAGAAGTGTTTGTGTCTAACTCAGTAATGCCGACAGACAGCTCTGCTAAGGGCCTTTAATAGGCTGGTACATATGAGATAAGGACATTAGACAGAGAGAGAGAGAGAGACAGAGAGAGAGAGAGAGAGAGAGAGAGAGAGAGAGACAGCGAGAGAGAGAGAGAGAGAGAGAGAGAGAGAGAGAGTAGGAGAGAGAGGGAGAAAAGAGAGATCAAGCAAGAGACAGAGAGGGAGGAGGGAGAGATAGTGAGAAAAAGAGCGAGATCAAGCGAGAGGGAGGGAGAGATAGTGAGAAAAAGAAAGATCAAGCAAGAGACAGAGAGGGAGGAGGGAGAGAGGGAGGGAGAGACAAACTGGTAAAGGTTAGCTTTTTACCGCTCCATCACTGTCTCTGTCTCAGCCTCTCCAGACCTCCATCTCTCTTTCACCTCCAAGCGAACAACATTTGATATGATCTACTGAGGAGGTGCTGTCGTCCTCTCACACCGAGTAGAGACCCAGACTACAGCCCAAGGCCTGATGGGATGAGACTCTTATTGAGAAGATGTCCTTTAAAAACTGCCGCTTGACAAAAAAATGCACAACATTTTTCCTCCTTCTTGTCTTTCTGTAACTCCCTCTCCCACCTCTCCGGGTGTGTTTCTTCTGACAGTCTGCCTACACTGGGGTTCTTGATAAGAGTCATGCGGGGAGTCAGGTGGTTAGGGGCTGTATCTTTGGGGCTGATCACCCCCCTTTTGTACCTCCCCCTCCCTTCATTCGCTGTGTGAGTGGCTTGGATCATTATCGGCAGCCCTGAATGGGATTCATCATGCGATGTGCAGAGTCAGCTGCAGTCAACGTGCAACACCCTTCGCCACTTCTCAATCAATCTTCATTTGCCTCTTTTCCTCATTTTTGGTAGGGGAGACAGATTCTTCTAGTGAGAAACTTCAGTTCCTTTAGTTTTCCACTCTTAGTAAACAGAATAGAAAGAGTTATATTATCGCCCAGGACGGTTTCTAAAACAGAAAATAGGTTTCAAAAATAGTTTGAGTCTTGTGTCCTGCTGGGCTGACTGTTAGTAAAACAGAAATTAGGCCTTGAGCAATGGAGGAATACTGAAATCATCCATAGATATCCCCCTGCAGGCACTATTACAACTACAAGTCATGAATATTACACACTAATGAAACGCCACATCCACAGAACCAACTACAATTTAGGAAAGAGGAGTTTTTCTTTGTGCAGCGCTAGGACATTATTGGAATCCCTTAGATGTAAAGATGACAAGTTTGGCCATGTTCCCTGTATAAAATGCCTGAATAAAAAGCTTGCTGACAGACTTGTCTCTTTTATTGCTGTGAATGGATTGCATTTTGTGCCTGGGTCATATCGTTTACAGCACAGTAAAAGAAGAAAGCCAGAGAGAGGGAGATTGCTGCGGGGAAATCATTGGGAAGCCTATGTTACTGTGACATGGGAATTCATGTTTACTTTTGACATGAATTACCTCTATATGTATGATTTGTGAAAGGAAACCTGCAGGTCTCAAGGAGGTTGCAGTCAGATCTGGTAGAACTGAGGCTGTAACACGAACACTTGGCCTATGGGTTCATACTCTGACCCAGTGGTAATCAAACTTTTTCAGAGGGGAGACCATTTTTTATCACCAGAATTTCTGGGGCCCCCATTTTTTCCCCAATAATTTCTTGCGACCCAACTCCACCCCAAAGCTAATGACACAACCTAAAAATCTGTTAATGTTGATGTTTACAAAATGAAAAGAAAGCAATAAATACATTTACTCAATAACCTTTATCTTTCTCAAAAGCGTTTGTATATGGTCCCATACAATAAACTATACTCTTAATTTTAATTGTAATTTTTTTTAAATGTGGGGCCACCCCACTGCAGTGGGGTCATGACCCCGACTTTGAATACCACTGCTCTAAGCCTATTGTTGTGTACTATAACCCTTGTGAGCTACTGTCTGTAATCATAGCTAGTTCTAGAAAAGCTCAGGCCTACCTTCAAGCAGCTCATACCATGCCTCTAGCCAGCACCATGTAGCTCTTTGTTTCCCAATAAAAAGACACTCAAACAAAGACCAATGTTTCTATCCTTGTTAGATCTCGGTCCTGGCAGAAAAATGACTTTTGTCAGTGTCTATTTTCAGAGCGTTACAGTGTGCTGACACCCCGCTCATTTTCATGATAGATATCTCTGATCAGCAAACGTTTTACTGCTCATTACCCTGAGCATAACTTAAGACTTGTCTCCAGTCTCACAGACCTTATCTCTAACAATAACCATGGTGTTAGTCATGATTGCCACTGTCATTCAAACCTTCATATATCATCAGGTCTCTGCAGCTCATATGAATTGCTTGTCTTCATACAATCTTCGGACACCGTGACGGCCTCCTATCCTATAGCCCTAATACCGTCTACACTATCCTATCGCCCTAATACCGTCTACACTATCCTATTGCCCTAATACCGTCAATACTATCCTATTGCCCTAATACCATCAATACTATCCTATTGCCCTAATACTGTCTACACTATCCTATTGCCCTAATACTGTCAATACTATCCTATAGCCCTAATACCGTCAATACTATCCTATTGCCCTAATACTGTCTACACTATCCTATTGCCCTAATACTGTCAATACTATCCTATTGCCCTAATACCGTCAATACTATCCTATTGCCCTAATACTGTCTACACTATCCTATTGCCCTAATACCGTCTACACTATCCTATTGCCCTAATACCGTCTACACTATCCTATAGCCCTAACACCATCTATATACTATCCTATAGCCCTAACACCATCTATATACTATCCTATAGCCCTAACACCATCTACATACTATCCTATAGCCCTAACACTATCTACATACTATCCTATAACCCTAACACTATCTACATACTATCCTATAGACCTAATACAGTCTACATACTATCCTATAGCCCTAATACCGTCTACATACTATCCTATAGCCCTAACACCATCTACATACTATCCTATAGCCCTAATACCATCTACATACTATCCTATAGCCCTAATACAGTCTACATACTATCCTATAGCCCTAACACCATCTACATACTATCCTATATCCCTAATACCATCTACATACTATCCTATAACCCTAATACAGTCTACATACTATCCTATAACCCTAATACCATCTACATACTATCCTATAACCCTAATACCGTCTACATACTATCCTATAGCCCTAATACAGTCTATATACTATCCTATAACCCTAATACCATCTATATACTATCCAATAGCCCTAATACCATCTACATACTATCCTATAGACCTAATATCGTCTACATACTATCCTATAGACCTAATACCGTCTACATACTACCCAATAACCCTAATACAGTCTATATACTATCCTATAACCCTAATACAGTCTATATACTATCCTATAGCCCTAACACCATCTACATACTACCCTATAACCCTAATACAGTCTATATACTATCCTATAACCCTAATATCATCTACATACTATCCTATAGCCCTAACACCATCTACATACTATCCTATAACCCTAATACCATCTACATACTATCCTATAGCCCTAATACCATCTACATACTATCCTATAGCCCTAATACCATCTACATACTATCCTATAACCCTAATACCATCTACATACTATCCTATAGCCCTAATACCATTTACATACAATCCTATAGGCCTAATACCATCTACATACTATCCTATAGCCCTAATACAGTCTATATACTACCCTATAACCCTAATACCATCTACATACTACCCTATAACCCTAATACCATCTACATACTACCCTATAGCCCTAATACAGTCTACATACTACCCTATAACCCTAATACCATCTACATACTATCCTATAGCCCTAATACCATCTACATACTATCCTATACCCCTAATACCATCTACATACTATCCTATAGCCCTAATACCATCTACATACTATCCTATAACCCTAATACCGTCTATATACTATCCTATAGCCCTAACACCATCTACATACTACCCTATAACCCTAATACAGTCTATATACTATCCTATAGCCCTAATACCATCTACATACTATCCTATAGCCCTAATACCATCTACATACTATCCTATAGCCCTAATACCATCTACATACTATCCTATAACCCTAATACCATCTACATACTATCCTATAACCCTAATACCATCTACATACTACCCTATAACCCTAATACAGTCTATATACTATCCTATAGCCCTAACACCATCTACATACTACCCTATAACCCTAATACAGTCTACATACTACCCTATAGCCCTAATACCATTTACATACTATCCTATAACCCTAACACCATCTACATACTATCCTATAACCCTAATACAGTCTATATACTATCCTATAGCCCTAACACCATCTACATACTATCCTATAACCCTAATACAGTCTATATACTATCCTATAGCCCTAATACCATCTACATACTATCCTATAGCCCTAATACCATCTACATACTATCCTATAACCCTAATACCATCTACATACTATCCTATAGACCTAATATCGTCTACATACTATCCTATAACCCTAATACCGTCTACATACTATCCTATAACCCTAATACCATCTACATACTATCCTATAGCCCTAACACCATCTACATACTACCCTATAGCCCTAATACCATCTACATACTATCCTATAGCCCTAATACCATTTACATACTATCCTATAACCCTAATACCATCTACATACTATCCTATAACCCTAATACCATCTACATACTATCCTATAACCCTAATACAGTCTATATACTATCCTATAACCATCTACATACTATCCTATAACCCTAATACCTTCTACATACTATCCTATAACCGTAATAGAGTCTATATACTATCCTATAGCCCCAATACCATTTACATACTATCCTATAACCCTAATAGTCTACATACTATCCTATAACCCTAATACCATCTACATACTATCCTATTACCCTAATACAGTCTACATACTATCCTATAACCCTAATACCATCTACATACTATCCTATAGCCCTGATACCATCTACATACTATCCTATAACCCTAATACCATCTACATACTATCCTATAACCCTAACACCATCTACATACTATCCTATAACCCTAATACAGTCTATATACTATCCTATAGCCCTAACACCATCTACATACTATCCTATAACCCTAATACCATCTACATACTACCCTATAACCCTAATACAGTCTACATACTATCCTATAACCCTAATACAGTCTACATACTATCCTATAACCCTAATACCATCTACATACTATCCTATAACCCTAATACCGTCTACATACTATCCTATAGCCCTAATACAGTCTATATACTATCCTATAGCCCTAATACCATCTACATACTATCCTATAGCCCTAATACCATCTACATACTATCCTATAGCCCTAATACCATCTACATACTATCCTATAGCCCTAATACCATCTACATACTATCCTATAACCCTAACACCATCTACATACTACCCTATAACCCTAATACAGTCTACATACTACCCTATAACCCTATTACCGTCTATATACTATCCTATAGCCCTAATACAGTCTACATACTATCCTATAACCCTAATACCATCTACATACTATCCTATAACCCTAATACAGTCTATATAATATCCTATAGCCCTAACACCATCTACATACTATCCTATAGCCCTAATAGTCTACATACTATCCTATAACCCTAATACCATTTACATACTATCCTATAACCCTAATAGTCTACATACTATCCTATAACCCTAATACCATCTACATACTATCCTATAACCCTAATACCATTTACATACTATCCTATAGACCTAATATCGTCTACATGCTATCCTATAACCCTAATACCATCTACATACTACCCTATAACCCTAATACCGTCTACATACTATCCTATAACCCTAATACCGTCTACATACTATCCTATAACCCTAATACCGTCTACATACTACCCTATAACCCTAATACCGTCTATATACTACCCTATAACCCTAATACCATCTACATACTACCCTATAACCCTAATACCGTCTACATACTACCCTATAACCCTAATACCGTCTACATACTATCCTATAGACCTAATATCTTCTACATACTATCCTATAGCCCTGATACCATCTACATACTATCCTATAGCCCTAATACCATCTACATACTATCCTATAGCCCTAATACCATCTACATACTATCCTATAGCCCTAATACCATCTACATACTATCCTATAACCCTAACACCATCTACATACTACCCTATAACCCTAATACAGTCTACATACTACCCTATAACCCTATTACCGTCTATATACTATCCTATAGCCCTAATACAGTCTACATACTATCCTATAACCCTAATACCATCTACATACTATCCTATAACCCTAATACAGTCTATATAATATCCTATAGCCCTAACACCATCTACATACTATCCTATAGCCCTAATAGTCTACATACTATCCTATAACCCTAATACCATTTACATACTATCCTATAACCCTAATAGTCTACATACTATCCTATAACCCTAATACCATCTACATACTATCCTATAACCCTAATACCATTTACATACTATCCTATAGACCTAATATCGTCTACATGCTATCCTATAACCCTAATACCATCTACATACTACCCTATAACCCTAATACCGTCTACATACTATCCTATAACCCTAATACCGTCTACATACTATCCTATAACCCTAATACCGTCTACATACTACCCTATAACCCTAATACCATCTACATACTACCCTATAACCCTAATACCATCTACATACTACCCTATAGCCCTAATACAGTCTACATACTACCCTATAACCCTATTACCATCTATATACTATCCTATAGGCCTCAACCCTCTCCATGCCCTTGACTGTACCTTGGTGTTGAAGTCTTGATGCTGGCTATAAAGTGCATCCATTGTGGATACTGACAGACTGAGGACCTGGTGGTAGTTGGCCAGATACAGTGTGTGTCTCTGCTCATTATCTTTAACATTTTAGAATACTAGCATTTTTTACTGGGTTGTAGAGGTCGCATAGACTACAGGAATCCAATTCACTGTTGAACGCCAACCGAATTATTATGATTAATGGCTGAATGTGCAGGGTTGAGTTGACTTCATTCCTTTTTAGACCCAAAAACCATTGGCTTAAATGTACCCCTCTGGAACGCAATGTTAAATTGGGAGATGGTCTGAAGAGAGAGAGATACAGTAAAGAGCAACTAAAGAGAACAAGTTGCACAATAAACACACAACACACATACAGAATGACTGCTCAAATGCACGCACGCACACGCGCACACACAGCCAGTTCCAGCCGCTCAAGCAAAGCCAATCCCTTCTCACACTGAGGGGATTTGGGACAGTATCAAACAAGCCAGCCAATTGGAATTATGAGCAGGGTCAATGCTTCACACAAGACACAGAGACTCCTCTGCCATTAAAATCACTCTCCCTGCCTGGCCTTGGTCCTTGACCGCTTTTGACCTCTCCTCCGTGGGGATTGAGTTATTCGACCCTGTGGCCCGGTGGACATCACCCAGCAGCCATCACTTTACCACCTTACCTTCCTGCCACGGAGAAAATATGGCAGCTGGAACAGTGCTTATTGACGGGGCCTGTGGTGGTGGTGAAGGGGTTGGTATGGGGGGGCAACAAGGTGAGGGTCGGGAAGTGGATGTTTTATGATGCCCTTAACATTTAGTTCCCCAGCATTTCAATCCGCATGTCTATTAAAGATGGCTGCTCCTCCTACGCGTTCCCCATCCATCACACCGACAGAGAGCCACCCCACACTGACGGACAGCTCAATATGACAGAGAGAGAGAGAGGAGGATGGAGGGAGGGAGTGTACAGCAGTACTGGAACAACCGAGACAGAGAGAGTAAGACAGATAGAGGTAGCCTACAGAGTGTACAATTACCGATGAAAACAAGGAAAGGATTTGGCAGAAGAACCAACAATATGGACCAACAGAGAGCTCCTCACAGAGCAGCATCATCACTTTACTTCCAATATGGCTCCTTTATAGCCAACAGTAGTGGTAAGTTAGGAGCAGTGAAACAGACTCCATAGTCGGAGCCGAAACAAAGCTTCTGGTTGGAAAATGAAGTCAAAGAAGCGGTAAATAAAAACAGACCCTGAGAAATAGATGAGGTCTCAGTTCCCCCAGGCAGTGTGTGTGTGTGGGACAGACAGGGCTCCCGCTCTGTTCAGGCTCTGGTAATATGCTGGCCCCTCCATGTCACTGCTATTAACTACAAAACGTACCCAGCTCTCCCTCCATTAATCTAAATTTAGATGCAGAGTCCAGCGACCGCCTGCTCCTGCCAAGATCGCTGGGTACAGAGAGAACAGAGCCCTGCTGCCTTCGGACCAATCACATACAGTATCCACTGCTCTCTGGCCAATTGGAGCCAAGGCCTGGTAACTTCTGACCAGTCAGGGGGAAGGCTTTAACCTCCAGCCATTGAGAGCCAAGGTCAGCTGACTGCTGACCCACCGCAGCCAAAAGCCTGCCCCATTCTGACCACTCAGAACAGAACACACACAGATAAACACATCTACTGCAGACCACCGTGCAATTAGCATTACGTTGATGAACAGCTGTTGTGGGTCTGCTCACCTTCCTGAGGCCTTTTATCTTAATTAACAGCCGCACACATATGTGCAAGAATGCAATCCCACACAACACCGGCCCCACCCCAGCCCAGCTCTCACTGGCTACAGTACATGTGTAGGTCAGACAGCAGACAGGGGAGTCTGCTCACAACACGCCAACAACAAGGAGAAGAGATGGAGTGGAGAGAGAACGAGAGAGGGTAAACGAGACAGAGACAAAGATAGAGAGCAAGTCGCTGAGGAAGACAGAAAGAGGGAGAGAGAGAAATGGAGCTAGAGAGAGAAAAAGGAGGGTATGCCGTGCTGCAACCTTATGTCCCCGCGCCAGACTGTCCCTGGGTCACCATGCCCACCTCCAGCAATTAATCATCTGATACTGAGCTTACTCAACCGACAACCAGCTCCCCCACATCCTCATTAACACTGGCGCAGGAGAGGAGAGGAGAAGAGAGGAGAGGAAAAGGGAGAACACAGTGTGAAAAAAGAACGAAGCAAAAAGAGAGGGAAATAGCGGAGGTGATAAGAGAACAGAGGAGAGGACAGAAGAGGAAGAGAAACTTGCAGAGGGGAGACGTAAAAGGAGGAGATCAGAGAATACACAGACATTGCCTGGGAATGTAAAGGAAACATAAGGAGGAGCTGTGCCAGCCTCTGCAGAATGCCATCTATCTCTCAGACTGGTGAGGCAGGAAACATGCTGGCACCAACGGTATTCTAGCCACCATACTGAGAGAGAGAGAGAGAGAGAGAGACTGTGACAATGTGTGTGTGCACATCCGTGTGTGTGTGTGTGTGTGTGTGTGTGTGTGTGTGTGTGTGTGTGTGTGTGTGTGTGTGTGTGTGTGTATGTGTGTGTGTGTGTGTGTGTTTGCACATCTGCAGTGCCTGCATTCTTGAGCAACACTTACATCTCTGGTCTAGAACACCAGGAAGCTTGATGTCCTCCTATTTTTTCTCTCCCAGAGCCACACTAGTGTTGCCACGGCCACCTGCCAGCCAATTAGCAGAGCGGGCAGCAGCAGCAGCTGCCCAGGACAGGAGCAGGTGGAGGACCATGCCCAACATACCCACCGCCTGCTAATGCTAATCACTGTGCTCACTGCTGGGACCACTGGACTGGACTGAAGGGCACAAGGGGCTGGCCTGGGGGGGGCTGGAGGAAGAGGTGCTGGGGAGCTAATAGTAGGACACTGCCTGGGTAAACCAGACCCTGGCCAACTTACAGTGTTCCACTTCTCCTATACTGCAAACCTCTGCAACGGTGCTGAACCACTGGAACAAGCCCACCTTACTTATCCTGTACCTGCATACCGTGACCATCAGTACATGTTTCCCTCAACCTTCTATCTTTCTCCCTCTCCCTCTCTGCTCTGAAAACTAGCTCCATCTACAGGGGTTGGGTGATGGAGAGGGGGGGGGCAATCAGAGCTGAAATAGGCCCGCTCCTCTCCCACTCGTTAAACCTCTAGACCTTTTTTCACTTTTATGGATGGAGTAATATATTACTTTATTTACGAGGACAGAGCCTGACAGATTTAATATTTTAATTCAGTTTTATGGCCTGAACATGGGGCGCACCACTCTCTTTATGGGTCCTGCTCCGCCACCACACAGACACCGGATCGGTCGGGTCCGCTCGGCCGGGACAGGAGAGCAGGGCCTTACAGACATAACCATCCCTCATGTCACGCTACCAAAAACACAGAGCATCTGTACCTCTATGTTCCAGAGCCCTCCCCACCTCCTCCCTCTCTCCCTATAACTCCTTGGAGGAGACGTGGCCATGGAGCAGACAGACGGTGCAGGTCTAATAGAAGAGAGATTGATGGTTGAAATGTTTCAGGGCTGATATTGAGGGGAGATTCATATTTCAGACAACTCAGGGATACTGGTATAGAGATTGATAATTCACACCATACAGGTCGCAACTTTGGTCGTTTTCATTGTTTCAACGATACTCCGCCAATATTTTCGCAATTCATGGTTTAGACTATTAGCAGCCAATATTGGAAGGAGATTCATGGATCACAGGACTCTATAGCAGAGGGTGATCACTCAAACACTTCAGGACTAAATATCTCTGAGTAGAGTCATGGTGTAGACCACTTCAAAAACACAAATCAGAGTTTTTCACAATGAAGAAATACCCACGCGCATCTATCATGAAAAGTTTGATTACACTTTAATGGAAATCAATAGGCTTTCAGCGCACTCTCGCCAAAATAATTTTTCAATCAAGAGAAATTCATTACTTTGGCAACATACCATTTAAGAGTTTTCTCGCAGAAAGGCAGAAAACAAATGCCAGACAGCCCAGATAGCCACAAAGCCATGTTTTCTGTCCAATACTGCCAACTAAGACAGTTCCCAGAAGTTATATTCCCTGACTGGTCTTCACCAGTGACTTTTAGCGGGAAGTTAAAAGCCCCAGTACCAATGTGTGAAACCAATACAGAGGTGGACTACAGTATCTCTCCCTATGAGAAGTCTGTATCAGGCACCTAGAGAGCAGTTCCCATGGGAACGGGCTAATCACTCTCTGTGCTCCCCAAGATCTCCCCTGACTTCCCCCTCCAGCCCCACCCTGCCCCCCCTCCCACAGGGAGAGAGCAAGGCGATTATCGATCAGTCTGAGGGGTGGGCAGCTCAACCAATCAATGAGTCTCTGAGCCCTCCGGGGTTTATGGGATAGAAGAGGGGGACTGTTCAAGTGGCTGTTCCAGAGTGATTTCTGTCCAACACAAAGTGATTTCTGTCCAACACAAATCACCAGTCTAATTGATGGGCCTGGAATTGATGTAATCGACCTGGTCATCCCAGCCGGTGACACATCGGTGGGCCATCTATAGGTGTTTGTTTAATTTCCCCCTCATGGGGAGCAGAGAGGAGAGATGGCGTCAGGGGGTTAGCAGGCCAGGCCAGGGCCGCAATACTGGAGGCTGCAGTTCTTTGCTAACACTTTGCTACCCTGCTATCTCTTAGTCATGTAGACCTATGTCTCTGAGAACATTGCATACTGACTTCACTATACTGACTTCACTAAATGAGATAACTGTGGAAAAGACCAGGTATAAAAGCTATATCCATCAGAGGTTTAACTTCACCAAGCTGACAGACTGGCAGACTACACATAATTACACACAACATAAGAAGACAAAGATGACGGCAAAGATGGATCAGATCAAACAACCACCACAACCATATAAGAAGTAGAACCAAACCAGAACAGAGGAAAGAGCTGAGTAGACAGAGATCATGTTAGTGTGGTCGAGAGAGAGAGAGAGAGATACAGAGAGAGAGAGAGAGAGAGAGAGAGATACAGAGAGAGAGAGAGAGAGAGAGAGAGAGATACAGAGAGAGAAAGAGAGATACAGAGAGAAACAGAGATACAGAGAGAAACAGAGAGACAATTGATTCACAGCCTGGATAGCTGGGGAAGAGAGAGAGATAGAGGTAGTGAGCTCATGTACTCCTGAGTTCTTCTGCAAAAAGATAGAATTAGAGTTGGATACATTTAGATAAACTTGCATTTTTTTCACAGGGACGTATACAGGATATTAACCTCAACATCAAAACCTTAAATCCAAATTCCATACCTAAAGCCTTCATTTTGGACAAAATGACCTGAATGGACTACTACGAAGAAAACACGAACAAACTAAAACCTGCAGAAAACACGGCGGAACCTGGAAATACCACCCAACACATAACTGAGTAAGTAATGTTCAGCCTGAACCTACTTCTGAAGTCAAAAAGTAAAAGACAATCTTGTTATATAAAGCTTAATAAATAAGGCTACTAATCTACCAAGCTGCTAGAACAGAACTGACCTGGCTGCAACTTCAATTAGCACTGAAGTGTGAAGTAAGAGGTAGGACAACTCTTAGGCCTAACAATGGCAGGAAAATTGAATTGAATTTCACAGCCCCCCCCCCCCCCCACCAAATGCAGAGGCCTTTGAAGCCCCCATGGCCTATCCCTATGCAGAGGTCATTAACATACAGTACCCCATAGATATAAAAAATAACACTGCACGGAATAAAAACAACAACAAAAAGCTCCTCAAAGACAGTCCAGAGACACTATTTGCTGAGGGGAACATAAGCAACTTAATTATCCACACAGACGAATCCCCTGGCATGGCACAGTGATATAAGAGCACACTACCCCTATGTCAAGAGGGTATTGGCCCAGGGTGGAATACTAGACATTGAGGAAATTGAAACAACCTCTGTCAATGTGTAAAAGTCTAGGACAGTAATGGTGCAGGACAACCTCAAGCAGTTCCAGCAGGAGTTTTACGGGATCAAAGACAGCGCAGCAGGAAAAGCTCTCTCTCTGTGATGACTCCCCCATCCTGAGTGAGCCTGATCACACCTCTTCAAACTGTCCTGCAGACGAGGATAGTCACCCCCCCAGCACTGAACACACCCAGGTCCCACAACTGCACTGCTCCTCCATCATTGAGAGGGATAAATTCACAGAGCTGGAGAGAGACATGGTGGAGCTCACGGAGCTGGTCCACACAATCCAGACAGAACAAACACACAAAACAGACCAGTACAACAACACCCCACCCAACAAGACCCAGAGGGCAGTCGTCACAGAGACGAGAGAACCCACGCCAAGAGGACTTACACCCAGACCACAGCATCACTAGCCACACCCCAACCAGCTAAGACCACCCCAAGAAAACCCTGACCACACCCTATATCGTCCCCCCCGTATCAGACCTATGCCCCTTCTTCCCCCCATGCCCCTGCGCCAAGGAAGAGACTCAGGGAGTATGCTAGTTTGGTTTATAGCAGGTCTAACCCACTCAATTAAATTAGTCAAAACAGGAACATTTTACATCTGGCTAGAAATTAATAAGGAAATTATCTCAACAGAGAAAAATATCCTCATGTGTGCTACCTATATCCCCCCAATAGAATCCCCATACTTTAACGATGACAGCTTATCCATCCTAGAGGGGGAGATCAACCATTTCCAGGCCCAGGGACATATACTAGTCTGTGGTGACCTAAATGCCAGAACTGGACAAGAACCTGACACTCTCAGCACACAGGGGGACAAACACCTCCATTCCCTCCCCCATATGCTCCCCTAGACACAACTACAACAACAAAACCGGGTCACAACTCCTGCAGCTCTGTCGGATGCTGGGGACTCCTACGGTAGGTACACCTATAGCTCATCTCTTGGCAGTAGTACTGTAGACTACTTTATCACTGACCTCAACACAGTTTCTTAGAGAGTTCACAGTCAGTCCACTGACACTCCTATCAGATCACAGCAAAACCACACTCTACTTGAACATATCTATGCTCAATCATGAGGCGTCATGATAGTAAGGAAAGTACTGTGGAAATTGACCAAAGAAAACTATTAGGCAACAACAAATTATATCCCTTCTAGAAAATTTCCTGGATAAAATGGTTCACTGTAATAGCGAAGGTGTAAACTTGGCAGTAGAAACCCTAAAGAGTATATTTGACTTCTCAGCTTCCTAATCAAATCTAAAAATTTCAAGCAGACAACCTAAGAAAATTAACAACAATGACAGATGGTTTGATGAAGAATGCAAAAATCTAAGAAAGAAGCAAACTAGAATGCTATTTGTCCCTAAACAGAGAGTACACAGTGGCAGAACACCTGACCACTGTGACTGACCCAAACTTAAGGAAAGCTTTGACTATGTACAGACTCAATGAGCATATCCTTGCTATTGAGAAAGGCCTCCGTAGGCAGACCTGGCTCTCAAGAGAAGACAGGCTATGTGCACACTGCCCACAAAATAAGGTGGAAACTGAGCTGCACTTCATAACCTCCTGCCAAATGTATGACCATATTAGAGACACATATTTTCCTCAGATTACACAGATCCACAAAGAATTTGAAAATAAACCCAATTTTGATGAACTCCCATGTCTACTGGGTGAAATACCACAGTGTGCCATCACAGTATCAAGATTTGTGACCTATTGCCACAAGAAAAGGGCAACCAGTGAAGACCGAACATCATTGTAAATACAACCCATATTTATGTTCATTTATTTTCCCTTTTGTACTTTAACTATTTGCTCATAATATGATATTTGAAATGTTTTTATTCTTTTGGAACTTTTGTTAGTGTAATGTCCTGTAAAAAAATGTGGATTGTTTATTTCACTTTTGTTTATTATCTACTTCACTTGCTTTGGCAATGTAAACATGTTTACCATGCCAAAAAAGCCCTAAAATTGAATTGAGAGAGACAGAGAGTTAGAGAGACAGCAATAAAGAAAGAGAGAGAGAGCAAGAGAGAGCGAGAGAGAGAGCCATTTAGCTCAGGGCCTTCTCTTAAACATGCAGTCAGATACTGATCAAACTCAGGGGGCAGAGATGGACTCTGCCCCGGAGGTGGCTAAATAATTAACAAGGCTTTAATTAAACCTATAAATGAGCAACTGACCCCTGGTCGTCTGAGAGAACCACAGGGTGTGGTGGGTGTGGTGGGGGCTGGAGGACAACGGGGCTATTGGCAGAGAGAGCAGGGGGTGACAACATTACCGTAATAAACAGGGGCAGATAGAACAACATGCAGAGAGGCACGTTGGCCTGCTCATTTAGCTTGACATTTGAGCAGCGTCATCACCCCAGGGGCTCACTGCAGTGTCATGATGGAGAGCCTCTTCACTGCCAGCTATACTGACACTCACATGTTCATTGGAGGGAAGCTAGATGAGACAGGAAAGACCAATCAGTGGTCCTATTACTGTACGTCTTTTACTGTGGAGTGACTGTATTACCACCTGTTGGTCTTCACCTATAGGCTCTAGCAGAATAATAATATAATCAGTAAATGTGTGTGTGTGTGTGTGTGTGTGTGTGTGTGTGTGTGTGTGTGTGTGTGTGTGTGTGTGTACATGACTTTGAACAGCAGGAAGATTTCTGAACCCTATTTTGATGATAAAAAACTGTCAACGTAAAGGAGATATTATGGCGATAATGAAATTCAATTTTTCTTAATTTGAAGAAAATAGAGAATTTTTAAAAACTAAGAAATTCTCTCCAATTTACTTTAAAGCAGTTTCTGATTAGGGCTAGAGCAATGTCCCAGTCTTTTCTAGGTCCTCCAGATTCAACAAGACAAGGGACATTTAAGAGATCTAAAAATCTCATCATTTTCTTCTTCAGCCTAATATTGCATAAAAGGGGATGACATCATCGCTCTCATTGGTCACAGCGACAGCACTCTCACTTAATCAAACGAAAGTCCCAAAAGCCATACCACGCAAACAGCCCACAGGTTCTAACTCTCTCTCACACACACACCCTCTCTCTTTCTCAAACGGCACAAGCACTCTGAAATGCAATCAATCACACAGTTCCTCCACACACACACACACACACACACACACACACACACACACACACACACACACACACACACACACACACACACACACACACAAAGGAATAGTCGAGTACCAACTCTGTGGCATAGCCTGGCAGTTATCAGTGTCTCTCTCTCTCAGTCTCTATCTGTCGGTCTCTCTCTCAGTCGGTCCCTCATGGCGCAAGCGTCTTTTTAAACAGTCGTAAAGAGGAAATTAATCTCTCCCTGGGCTGTCATGGCAGGATATAAATCTATCACCTCACTCATCTCCCCATCACCACTCCTCTCCATGCTAATCCCTGTCTCGTCATCACCAACATATGCACACGGCAGTTACAAGAAGATCAGAGTCATTGAAGTAGAATATGCTAACCCCCTCCCTCCTTCCCTCCCTCATTCACCTTTTCTTCCACAGTTTTTTTGACCTTTCTTTCTTCATTTATTTATATCGCTCTCACAACACAGAAATTCATTACAGAAATATCTGCAGAAACTCGTCAGTCTATATCCTTTAACCTTTATGTCAGCACAATATTACAGTTATTGCCAATTTATAATGTGACATTTAAGTTGTTCCTCAGTGTCAGAAATAGACTGCCTTTCATTCCTGTACAGTAAATTGTGGCCTTAACAGAAAGCTATTTTTTCATTTCATCTCTGCTCATGGTGTCTGTAGAATGTTCTGTCTTTTCTCCACAGGTATTCAGATCACTTCTACTGTGATTAGGGAAAGGTGTGTTGTCTCTGAGGTCAGATAAAGCTGTGTGATTTCTATCAGAGCAGCAGTACTAACCCTGGCCCTGCTGTAAGGATTTACTCCAGAACCACACAGCAGCCTCAGATGACCGGGGAGTGGAGAGAGAGAGGAGGTTGAAGAAGCACAGTTCACTATCAGTGACTTACACAGAGGTCAGAGGTCGGCTCTAATCTGAGCCCAGAGGAGCCCAGTCACACTGCGTCCCGGCAGCCCGGCTCTGTTACACGGCATAATCCGCTCTGAGGTTAATGTGCTGCTACTTCCTGATAAAGAACTTACAGAGGGAAGGAGAGATTCTTAGCTAAACTACCTTGAGACAGAACTCAGCATTCTCCCCATAGAGACCACACAGCTACAGCTAGCCACTACTACAGCATAAAGCCATAGCTCTTAGGAACGAGTACCGGGGGTAATAAACATCATCATTAACCCAGAATTAAAACGCTGTTCTCTGTGCTGACACCCTTTAATGTTGTCATATCTCTGGCCAATTAGAAGACAGTGCTGTGTTTATGTCTGCATTAAAACGTGATGATGTTATCTGAACAGGGCTGCTTCACTGACAGAAGGTAGAGGGGCTAATCTACACTATGGCTCATCTGCTCATCTATTGGTGAAATGTCAAATATAACATTCTGGACCATACACACTCATGGGGAAAGTGCAGTGGTGGCAAAAGTACCCAATTGTAATACTTGAGTAAAAGTAAAGATACCTTAATAGAAAATGACCCAATGAAAAGTCACCCTGTAACAAACTTCTTGAATAAAAGTCAAAAGTATCAAAAGTAAAAGTTTAAATCATTTAAAATTCCTTATATTAAGCAAACCACACGGCCACATTTTATTTTTGTATTTACGGATAGCCAGGGACGCACTCCAACACTAGACAAACAAAGCAATAGTGTTTAGTGAGTCTACAAGATCGTGTTCTCTTTCTACTGTCCGGCTAAACATTCCAAATGTAATGAGTACTTTTGGGTGTCAGGAAAAATATATGGGAGTAAAAAGTAAATATATTCTTCAGGAATGTAGTGGAGTGAAAGTAAAAGTTGAAAAAAATAGCCATTTCTCAGTGAAGTACAGATACCCCCACAAACATCTTAAGTAGTACTTCAAAGTATTTTTACTTAGTTACTTTACACCAGGGGTATCCAACAGGTAGATCCTGAACTACCAGTAGCTCGCCAAGCAATTCTGAAAGTGTTAGTTCATTTGTTCCATAGCAAACTGTGAAAAACATAAAGCTCCCAACTACTATCAAATCAAAGCCACATTGAATTATCCCACCCCTGGTTAGCTTCTATTGGCTTAAAAGGCCAAACACAACATCTGCCTATAAATTTCCAGAAAAATCTGTCTATTTGGGGCACAAGTTTGCTTATCACTCTGTATATAGCAAGTTAGTGATGCTAATGATAACCGTATTGTGGGTAGACAAAGTCTTCCCCAAAAATATTCTCAATGAAATGTTAACTGCAAAGTAGGTTTACCTGACAGAACTACACTGAACAAAAATATAAATGCAACATGCAACAATTTCAAAGATTTTACTGAGTTACTCAAAGTCACTGGCTTTGAGTAAGGCAGCGTGTCTATGTATGCGGATAACTCAACACACGTCAACCCACTACAGCGACTGAAATGACTGCAACACTTAACAAAGAGCAGCAGTTCTTTCAGAATGGGTAGCAATGAATAAGTTAGTTCTAAATATTTCCAAAACTAAAAGCGTTGTATTTGGGACAAATCATTCACTAAACCCTAAACCTCAACTACATCTCGTCATAAATAACGTGGAAATTGAGCAAGTTGAGGTGAATAAACTGCTTGGAGTAACCATAGATTGTAAACTGTCATGGTTAAACCATATTGAGACAACAGTAGCTTAGATGGGGAGAAGTCTGTCTATAATAAAGCGCTGCTCTGCCTTCTTAACAACACTATCAACAAGGCAGGTCCTACAGGCCCTGGTTTTGACGCACCAGGTCAGGTGCAACAAAGAGAGGCTTGGAAAAATTGCAGTTGGCTCAGAACAGCGCAGCACGGCTGACCCTTAAAAGTACACAGAGCTAATATTAATGACATGCATGTCAATCTCTCCTGGCTCAAAGTGGAAGAGAGATTGACTTCATCATAACTTGTTTTCGTAAGAGGTGTTGACAAGCTGAATGTACCGAGCTGTCTGTTTAAAATACTAGCACACAGCTCGGACACAGAGGGTGTTTGTTTTATGTGGTTCAGGGTGATGTGTTTGTTAAAAGGGTGTTTGATTTAGTATTTCTGGGGTTTTGGTTTATGGTCTAGGTTTATGTATGTCTATGTGGAGTCTAGTGAGTGTATTTCTATGGTTGATTAATTGGGGTTGGGACTCTCAATTGCCTTTGATTGAGAGTCCCATATATTGGGGTGTGTTTGTGATTCGTGGGAGATTGTTCTGTGCTTAGCCTTGGGCCTAGCCAGACTGTTTTGTTGTTCGTGGTTTCGTTTTGTTGTTTTGGAATGTTCGTTTTGATTTAATAAATGTTCAAAATGAGCGTACACATACCTGCTGCGTTTTGGTCCACCATTACCGACGACAAGCGTGACATGGGGATCCATAATAAATACAAATATAAGGAAATCAGTCAATTGAAATAAATGCATTAGGCCCTAATCTATGAATTGTACATAACTGGGAATACAGATATGCATTTGATGGTTAGATATCATCAAAAAAAGGTAGGGGCGTGGATCAGAAAACCAGTCAGTATCTGGTGTGACCACCATTTGCCTCATGCAGTGCGACACATTTCTTTCGCATAGAGTTGATCGGGCTGTTGATTGTGGCCTGTGGATTGTTGTCTCACTCCTCTTCAATGGCTGGATATTTTGGCGGGAACTGGAACAGGGATGTAAACAAATGTGTGCACACAATGAGAGAAATGTGTTTTTTGTGTGTGGAACTTTTCTGGGATCTTTTATTTCATCTCATGAAACATGAGACCAACACTTTACATGTTGGGTTTATATTTTTGGTCAGTATATATTATTTGATTATTTGTATAAATTGAGTGGCCATTGTTTCACAAACTGTGCCATGACATGCTGCAGCAGTTGTCCTAACAACAGAAATGTCGCTAGACCAACAGATTCCTCTCTCACTAGATGCGCAATTAAAGGGGAATTATTATTATGTATCTTTTTTGGTATAATTTCTTTCTCTGTAGAAAGGGTACATATCGTGTCAAATGTGTATGGTAAGGGTGTGTGTGTGTTTAATGCGCATGTGTGGGTGTGAGTGAATGCGTGCATGCGATCTAGCTTGGTACTTGTGCGTGCGTCTCAAGGAAAAGCTGGGGGATTGCTTGAGTGAGGCTGTTTAGAGAAGGTCAGAGATGAGAGCAAGGCAATTTGAGGTTGGAAATGAGCGATGTCCTTTCTCATTTGAGCACCACGGTGACCCCAGCCTCACAGATGCCACCTCCTCTAATATATCAACAGCCCCCATTGTGTTTGGTTTCCTCCGTTGTGTTTGTCTCTTACCACAATGAAGAGAGAAAGAGAGGGATGGAGAGAGAGTGAGAGGAGGGGGTGGTTACCTACAGGGATTTGGAAATTAAATATCTGGAAATTAAATATCTGGAATGGCCCGTGGAGTAGGGGTAATCTCCCCCCTGGGGAAAGGCAGGATCGGAGAGGATAGGAGAGAGGGGAGGACAAGAGATGAGATAGAGAGGTGGAGTGAGAGAGAGAGAGGGAAAGAGAGAAAGGGAGAGGGAGAAAGAGAGAGAGAACGAGAGAGAAATAATAGAGGGCGGGGATGAGGAGGGAGGCAGATATTGAGCCAGTGTGTCTGAACGGCTGAACACATCAGTGGAGATCTGTCACAGACCGACAGAGAGCCCAGCAGCAGTGTGGTCCTGTTGGCCTTGCAGCACTGCTGTCTGCTGCTGAGAGCACAGAACACAATACAGCTCTGGCTCTTCTAGGGAAATAACACATCAACCAGGCATTTCTCACACCACACTACACCAACGGATGGATGGAAATATACATATAAAGAGATCAATAGACATAAATATGGATGGACAGGGAGAGATTGAGAGGTGCACATAAGTCCACTCAAATATCTCAAGACACAATGCCACAGCAGTAAACATGCAGTAGATTGCTGACAATTACTAAAGAGGCAGTATGGGACTTGAAGGACAATTACAACATGACATAGGACACTGCAGAGATCCACACAACAGGTCCACAACAATGTCCTCCTTGATAAGCATCCATCACTAAGCTATGCCCTGGAGGTGCTTGATAAAAGGTCTGTCTGCTAAGAGGCAGGTTGGAGAGTGGGGCTGGTGTGTGATGCATGGTGGCGGGGGGGCATAGTGAATCACAGGAGACCAGCCCCAGCTGGGTGATGGAGGAGCGGCAGGTTGGGTTCAGTTAGGAGGGAGGGGGGTGATAGTTAGGCCTCTCTGTGTGGATGAGAAGCTCTGAGCCCCCCCAGTCCCCCTGTAAGTCCCCCGCAGGACAGCCGGCCGACACTCAGACAGCCGCGCCTCCATGACGGACGCTCTCCCCCTTTAATGAGTCTCAGTCACAGCTGAACACACCGTGGTGCTTTACAGCTCCCACAGACAGACAGACAGACAGAAGGGCCGGGCCGGGATGAATGGCTGCCTGCCTTGGTGAATCGCAAACACACCAACAAGAAGAAAACATAGTCCTATAAAGTCCCACTATAGTATGTCATGTTTCATGTATCGTGTTTGTTTGTGTGAAAGTTGTGTCGGCGCTTTGTCATCACAGGCGAACCGGATATTGTGGTTTGTTCTCAGCGTCGCCTCTTAACCACCTGTTCCAACAGAACACCAAATGGTCACGGTAGAAAACAGAATCTTCTAGTAGACCCCCTAACAGACCCCTTTGGCTCAGCAAGAGAAAACTCTATTATATTCTAGTATTGTCACGCAGTCTCCCCATTCAGTCATCTTCTTATGCACCTGTCATGGTGATATCATGGCGAGGTTGTCTGTCACAGAGCGTGATGCCAGTTCCCCTGTCACAGTCACTTTACCTCCTCCCTGTCACTCCGCGTGGCGTGTCCTGAATGTCCAATGACAGAGGCACAGCACAGGCGGCTGGAGCTGGATCCAGATGAAGGTGATTAAATGTCCTTGAGGGATCTCTAGTCGCTGCTTGACAAATGTACCATATGCAAGAATTTATATGTCAACTCACTTGTTGAGAGACTGACACACGCACACTGTCTTACACATTCTGTACATTCTGTATAGTGGAAATAGACTCGGAAGAATTAATTGGCATTGATTTTGTGGGACAGAGTCTTTGTCATGGTGCATGAGTATGGATCTTGTTCGTCTTGGTCGTGTCAGGCAGGGGGTGTGTGAGCAGTAATGTGAAAATTGACCCCCTATCTGTCTGAGGCCCAGTGAGGCAGAGCCAAATACACAGCCGGAGAAACCCACATCAAAACCCAACCTCTGCCCAGCCTTATTACAGGCTATCACTTTCAGAGGGGCTGACACCTTAACGCAGTAGAACCCACTCCATAAAGGATGCTGCCATTACCACCCCTCTAAGGTACACACACCCACGAACGCAAGTACGCGCAAACGCACACACACGCTCACGCACACACACAGAGCATCTAGATGTAATGCAGTCTTCGTGGGTGTGTGTGGTTTGCTGTGCCAGTGAAATTAAAGGAGGCCTCTCTAATAACAGCAAATTTAATACCAGCACTAGTCCCTTAATGAGAGCTGCCTGTGTTTGCTCTGGGCTCATATCCACAGACCAGCAGGAGGGAGAGAGAGAACGAGGGAGGGAAAGAGGAAGGGGGAGAGACGTGGTTAAAATCTCCCATTAGCGTCACCTCCTGGGTGAGCAAGCCCCCTCTCTGGAGGGTGGTTGGTCTAAGGCGGGTGGCGCGGGGTGTCAGATACACGCCCTCACCTCAGCCTAGCCAGGGCTCCCAGGGTGCAGTGCGCTCTGGCATTAATAACACACAGAATTACAACAGCGCTTATTAGGAAACAGCAAGAAACAGTAAATGAGATGAGAGACAACCAGCCAGGAACCAGAATTGGAGCCTCCTCGAAACGGACAGAAATTATAAACAAGGCAAC
Organism: Salmo trutta; assembly: GCF_901001165.1. Classification (NCBI taxonomy): domain Eukaryota; kingdom Metazoa; phylum Chordata; class Actinopteri; order Salmoniformes; family Salmonidae; genus Salmo; species Salmo trutta. The sequence continues at coordinate 25,054,837 of NC_042988.1, read as the reverse complement.
AGTAAACATATTGTCCCCCACGAATGATGCAGCACCTCCCTTGGGCCAATCAGTGTGATTATGTAACTAATGGATCTCTATGGCAAGACGCATCATTCACCCAGGTTTTGTAAAAATCGGGCCAGTGGTGTTTGGGATATCGGGATCAATGAGTTCAGGAGTAAAAACTTGCTTACCAAGTCACATAATAAGTTGTATGGACTCACTGTGTGCAATAATCTTTTTAAAGGGATACTTTGAGATTTTGACAATGAGGCCCTTTATCTGCTTCCCCAGAGTCAGATGAACCGTTTCCAAAATCCCAAAGTATCCATTTAACATGATTTTTTAATGACTACCTCATCTCTGTACCGCACATACAATTATCTGTAAAGTCCCTCAGTCGAGCAGTACTGTGCATTTCAAACACAGATTCAACCACAAAGACCACGGAGGTTTTCCAATGCCTCGCAAAGAAGAGTACCGGTATATAGGTGAAAATAAAAAGCAGACATTGAATATCCCTTTGAGCATGGTGAAGTTATTAATTCCACTTTGGATGGTGTATCAATACACCCAGTCACTACAAATACACAGGCGTCCCTCCTAACTCAGTTGCCGGAGAGGAAGGAAACCACAGGGATTTCACCATGAGGCCAATGGTGACTATACAACAATTAGAGTTTAATGGCTGTTTATTTATTTTCATTTAACCTTTATTTAACTAGGCAAGTCAGTTAAGAACAAATTTTTATTTACAATGATGGCCTTCCCCAGGCAAACCCGGACGACGCTGGGCCAATTGTACACCGCCCTATGGGACACCCAATCACGGCCAGTTGTGATACAGCCTGGAATCGAACCAGGGTCTGTAGTGACTCTAGCACTGAGATGCGGTGCCTTAGACCACTGCACCACTCAGGAGCCCCAGGCTGTGATAAGAGAAAACTGAGGAGGGATCAACAACATTGTAGTTACTTCACAATATTAACCTAATTGACAGAGTGAAAAGAAGACTGTACAGAATAAAAAATATTCCAAAACATGCATCCTGTTTGCAACAAGGAACTAAAGTAATACCGCAAAACATGTGGTAAAGCAATTTACTTTTTGTCCTGAATACAAAGTGTTATGTTTGTGGCAAATACAACACAACATCATGTTATGGGTATGCTTGTAATCATTAAGGACTGGTGAGTTTTTCAGGATAAAAAAAGAAACGGAATGGAGCTAAGCACAGGCAAAATCCTAGAGGAAAACCTGGTTCAGTCTGCTTTCCACCAGACACTGGGAGATGAATTCACCTTTCAGGAGGACAATAACCTAAAACACAATGCCAAATCTACACTGGACTGGAGTTGCTTACCAAGAAGACAGTGAATGTTCCCGAGTGGCTGAGTTACAGTTTTGACTTAAATCTACTTGAAAATCTATTGCAAGACCTGAAAATGGTTACAAGCAATGATCAACAACAAACTTGACAGAGCTTGAATATTTTTGAAAAGAACAAATGTTGCACAGTCCAGGTGTGGAAAGCTCTTAGAGATTTACCCAGAAAGACTCACAGCTGTAATCACTGCCAAAGTTTCTTCTACAAAGTATTGACTCAGGGGTGTGAATACTTACGTAAATGAGATATTTCTGTATTTAAATTTTCAATAAATTTGCAAACATTTCAAAAAACATGTTTAATCAATTTTAAATGCAGGTTGTAACACAACTAAATGTGGAATAAGTCAAGGGATATGAATACTTTCTGAAGGCGCAGTATAAACATGTGCTCGTTATAGCACCACTGTGTGGTTGATATGAATGTTCTTGCATATGTTGAGTCTTGACAGTGTTTGCAACATGTGTACCAAATGTTGTTATAATACCAATATCCTTGACTGATTTATACGCATTTATGTGCCAGACCACGCCCACGTGAATGGTTATTGGTCAACAGCAGCCATGTTGTTTTAGGTACTATCTGATAAATATTGGTTGAGAGATATATCAAGTTTCGTGCAGATCGGTCATTCGGTGCCAGAAGAGTTGCGTTTTAAGTGTTTTTCACAAAATTGTAAAAGGTGGAAAAACCATCATGGTTGACCTTATGGGTCCCAGGGCAAATTTGTTCTTTGTGAGGAGAGGGACTTATGTACCGAATCTCATGACTTTAGGTCAAACGGGGTGAGTTGAGTGACCTTTCCAAGTTTACATTTTCATTCTTGTTATAGCGCCACCATCTGTCCAATCACTGTAATTGTGTAAATGCCGAATCTAATACAAGACGCATCATTCACTCGTCTTCATCATAATCAGGCCAGTGCTATCAGATATCTGTCCCCTCCCCGATTTCATTGTGGGCGACAATAATATAAAACGAGGGAATATGAAATTATTTAAAAAAAAGAGAGTGCAAATTTCTCCTCTGACTCAGTTGTTTGGGATAGCCAGGTGCAGACCTGGGAAGAAAATGTCAGAAGAGGACAAGTGTGGGAGTGTGAAGTCTTGGAATCTGCATGCCTGTATGTGTGTGTATGCATGCTTGCGCGTATGCACAAAAGTATTTGTGTGTGTGTGTGTGTGCATGCCTGCGTGTATACATGTACATATGTTGGTAATCATGTTAATGAACATGTAACATCTAACCAGCACGATATGGATACCGACGGTCAACATTTAGACTCCGTTCCGTTAGCATGTCGACTGTGTTAAAATATGAAACTAAACAAAAACAAAGCATTGCAATCATCAGTGCTGTAATAGTGTTGGCTGCCTGATCCCCTGAGAGTTCGCTAAACAGAGTGATTTTAATATTTAATAACAGGAAGGGATAGGAGAGGAACTGTGTCAGGGGAGAACAATCTGTTTGGACTCGCTAGGCAAATGAGGGAAACTGGGCTGAGCTCATTGAGTTGTTCTTTCTGCTATTAATGCACTTAAATTAATTTTGGGAAGTAGCTATGAATACACTTCAGCAACGGACTGGAAAGTGTTTCTCTGCTTGTACTGTTGTCATACAGAATGTCTCCCTCTACGGTGCAGGTGAACACACACACAGATAGAGTCTAATCTAATCAGACACCTCTTATCAGCCCCTCTCTGATGTACATCTAATAGAGGGATTCATTATGTCACATACGAACACGCTTCTTCTGAACACTATGGCTTGCTCAATATACAGTACATGTCACATGAAGTGAAAACACACAGCTAGTAAAGGGTTCTAATCCTCAGCCTCTGGAGAGCTGGCTGTGAGTGTGTGCTGCTTGGACAGTTTCAAGCCCATGCCTCAGTGAGTCTGAGTTATGCTTATTTAACAGTGAGCCTGGACTACTCTAAGCCTGTGATAAGCCTGTTCATGGAAGGTTTCAGTGTTGAGCCTGAATATGAACTGCTGATCCTTACAAACCTCACATTCACACATCAGCAGCATCCCTGTTTCCATCCACAGTGTGACCATTTGACCTTGGTCTGCTGACCCCCAACCTTTGACCTCACAATTAGTGATGTTTTTAGCTGAATTTACACCCATTAGAAATTAAAAGAATCAGTCACACACATGCATACACACACCAAACACACACAATACTTAGATTATACAAAAATCTTGTTTTTTGTTTTGTTTGAAGCTAAGCCGCAGTTTGAAGCTAAGCCGCAGAGAAACAAACATGGAGAGACATAAATATCCAAGCAACACAACCGAAAATTACAAACACACACACACACACACACCACGTAAAACACACACACCCGCACACACACTCCAAGCCCTGTCCAGGTCCATTAGGCTGGCATCAGGCGTTCGCCGTGGGCCGGGGCTGGCCAGATTCCCAGGTTAGAGGACGTCTCCTCCTGGTCCGCTCTCACCATCTGCTCTGTCCAGAAGGCCCGCGCCACTGGGGGGAAGAGACGGCCCGCCAGATATCAACCCAGAGGAGAGGGAGGGGAGGAGACTGAGGAGGAACTGGAGACGAGGGGAACGAGGTGGTTGCAGGGGGTTGGAGGTGGGAGAAGGGGGCTGGTGGTGGGAGGAGGAAGGGTGGAGGGGGCTGGTGGTGGGAGGAGGAAGGTTGGAGGAAGGTTGGAGGGGGCTGGTGGTGGGAGGAGGAAGGCTGCAGGGGGTTAGGGGTGGAAGGGGGTGGTGGTGGGAGGAGAAAGGTGGAAGGGGGTGGTGGCCAGGTTGGGGGGGACTGGCCAGGGCAGAGCCTGTATGCCTGGGAGGGATACTGGATTGTCTGTTACCTGTCCACCTCTGACAGCCACCATCTGCTACAGGGACGGAGAGATGGAGCAGTGGAGGGGGGTGAGGGCCAAACAGAGAGAGAGTGGAGAAAGAGGGAGGGATTGAGGGGGGGGAAAGAAAGATGGAGGAACAGACAGACGGACGAAAGAAAGGAGGGATGGGAGGAAGTAATCAAAGACAGGGAGGGGGAGTTTGAGGGAAAGGTAATGAATAAGTAAGAGGAAGCTAAGAGTAAATCCAGCCTCTTTATTTCTGTTATGCATATAAACCTTTAATTGGACTGGTGTGGTTGTGTTTAACAAGGTAGAGTGAGTGATAGACTGATGGACAGAGAGAAGTAAGGAGGCAGGGAAGGAGCGAGAGAGAGTGAAAGATGGAGGGTGAGAGAGAGTTTAATTGGACACAAAGTGTGTTAGGCTGGGCGGAGAGGCAGAGGCGGCCTGCTGCTACCTGCTGACGTCTGGAGTTTTAGGAAAATTGGGTTTGAAACAAGAGGGAAATTTCCTTGCTGAAATGAGAGATGGAGCGATACGGGAGAGTTAGCTCAGGACAAAGAAACAGGTCAGGCACTTCAGATGAACATTACTTTCTCTCCTCTGACAAATCCCATTCCAAATGAAACACGGAGCGGAGCCCAGACCAAGGAAACGTATTACAGGGAAGAACTGCGGCGTTGCGATGCATGCATTAGTTTAGGCTCCTGTTCTCTCATTCTGTGGCTTAACCGTTGGCAGCTCGGATCCATACAATGAGCAACTGTAGGACATTGAGGATATATCCCTGCTTGTCTATCATGGATAAGCTCTCCTCAGTCTAGTTCAACTGGTCAGACAACATTCTCCTACTTGTCTAACAAGGAGAGGAGAGAGGGGGAGGAAGAAGAGGAGAGGGGGGAGGAAGAAGTGGTGAGGAGAGGAGAGAGGAAGAAGAGGTGAGGATAGGAGAGAGAGAGGAAGAAGAGGAGAGGAGGAGGAAGAAAAGGAGATGAGAGGGGGAGGAACAAGAGGTGAGGAAGAAGAGGTGAGTAAGAGATTGAAAGTGAGAGAAAGTTGAAGGCGAGCTTTGGCAACGGAGGGGCAGAGGGATGGAGAGAGATTAGGAGTAGATTTACAAATGGAGAAACTCATCTGTCAAAGGATAAATAAGAGTGAATTCGGTAAGTGCCAGACACTAGCAGCTTGCTTCACTCAGATCAAAACTCCTCCAGAAATAGATAGAACACAGGCCTCCCTTTGGAACAGGCCTTCCCTGCACTGTTAGATCAGCCTTCTACCGTAAAAAATGTCCTAATTTCAGCTGAACTGAGAGGAGCATCTCCCAGGGATACTTCTTCAACGCCAATCTTTGAGCCCAAAAAACAAGGGTGTAATTCAGCAGTCTGGATTCAGAGAGGAGGGAGTGGTTGGTGGGATGATCTAGTGACTATAAACCAAAATGGATAGAGAAGGAGTCAATACCCTTATTGATTAATGGACTTAGTGATCGATGGACTTGATTGAATGGATGTTTGTTGCTCCAGGGTCTCCAGCAGCACCAGACCAGGCAGTGAGGGTGCCACAGCATCTCTCCCCCTGCCCTGCCGTGCCACAATTAGCAGTCATTAACAGCACAGGGGGGGAGTGGGAGGGAGGGCATGAGTCGGGGGGTCTCGCCTCAGACAGCATGGTGAGAGATCACACAGTGCTAATCAGGTCTGCCTTTCTTTCCGTCCCCCAGCTCCACTCATCCACTGCACACACTCCTCAGATCCCCAGTGTGATACTGAAGGACAGATAACCAGCCAGACCATAAAAGCAACCACAGACTGAGAGACTGACTGTGTCACGTAAAGACAGAAGCATTCGAGGGTACAGTAGTTAAGAGCATGAAAGTCTCAGAAGATCAATAGTTAGGCTCTGTCTGTCCTCTGTGCATCACATTTAGATTGGGACCTTAGCTCAGAGACACAGCTCTAGTCTCCATGAACGCCAAACGAGCTACGCTATCAACAGAACATCTATAGTACACATCAAGTAATAGAGAGATGTTGAAGCTAGACACCGTAAGTGGCTGTTACAGAAGCGTTTTAGTGTCTGAGCAACAAGAACATACCAGGGTTATTGATAAACAGCAGCAAAGTGACTGGGTGGAAAAGCGAGCCTGTAGAACAGTACATTGATGCAGAAAAGACAGTTACAGGAAATGCTTCACTCCTTATTTTTTTACTCCTTGTCGGGAGATTGACAGCCTGTCCTCTGCCGCGCCCCTTCCTGACGCTGGCGTTGGGGACGACGGTACACGGTCATCTCATCTCCCTTGCCGTGATTTGTGGGCCCGTTCACGCAGGCAGCCACATTTACGGCCGCTATATCGTCAGGGCTAAACGGGACGTGGTGTGTGGAGCGAGGTGTGTGTGTGGAGCAAGGTGTGTGTGTGTCTGTGAAAGAAAGACATTCATTTGCTGTATCCTTTCAGGATTGTGTTAGGGAATTGAATTTAAACCAGGGCCATCCAGCATATTTCTGTACATCAGAGGAGGGGGAGAGAGAAACATCAATAAAGATGACACCATTTAAGAGCCAGACAACCTTACAAAAGAGCAGCGAGTTTAATGGGCTGGCCGCGAGGCTCATAAACCACAGCCTATACCGTGGACTATACACTACTACCACAACCACACCAGACTATACACTACTACCACAACCACACCAGGCTATACACTACTACCACAACCACACCAGGCTATACACTACTACCACAACCACACCAGGCTATACACTACTACCACAACCACACCAGGCTATACACTACTACCACAACCACACCAGACTATACACAACAACCACAACCACACCAGGCTATACACTACTACCACACTATACACTACTACCACACTATACACTACACTACTACCACAACCACACCAGACTATACACTACTACCACAACCACACTATACAGTCCTACCACAACCACACCAGGCTATACACTACTACCACACCAGACTATACACTACTACCACAACCACACCAGACTATACACTACTACCACAACCACACCAGACTAAACACTACTACCACAACCACACCCGACTATACACTACTACCACAACCACACCAGACTATATACTACTACCACAACCACACCAGACTATACACTACTACCACAACCACACCAGACTAAACACTACTACCACAACCACACCCGACTATACACTACTACCACAACCACACCAGACTATACACTACTACCACACCAGACTATACTACCACAACCACACCAGACTATACACTACTATCACAACCACACCAGACCATACACTACTACCACAACCACACCAGGCTATACACTACTACCACACCAGACTATACACTACTACCACAACCACACTATACACTACTACCACAACCACACCAGACTAAACACTACTACCACAACCACACCCGACTATACACTACTACCACAACCACACCAGACTATATACTACTACCACAACCACACCAGACTATACACTACTACCACAACCACACCAGACTAAACACTACTACCACAACCACACCAGACTATACACTACTACCACAACCACACCAGACTATACACTACTACCACAACCACACCAGACTATACACTACTACCACAACCACACCAGACTATACACTACTACCACAACCACACCAGGCTATACACTCCTACCACACCAGACTATACACTACTACCACAACCACACCAGACTATACACTACTACCACACCAGACTATATACTACTACCACAACCACACCAGACGATACACTACTACCACAACCACACCAGACGATACACTACTACCACAACCACACCAGACGATACACTACTATCACACCAGACTATACACTACTACCACACCAGACTATACACTACTACCACACCAGGCTATACACTACTACCACACCAGACTATACACTACTACCACACCAGGCTGTACACTACTACCACACCAGACTATACACTACTACCACAACCACACCAGACTATACACTACTACCACAACCACACCAGACTATACACTACTACCACAACCACACTATACACTACTACCACAACCACACTATACACTACTACCACAACCACACTATACACTACTACCACAACCACACTATACACTACTACCACACCAGACTATACACTACTACCACACCAGACTATACACTACTACCACAACCACACCAGGCTATACACTACTACCACACCAGACTATACACTACTACCACAACCACGCTATACACTACTACCACAACCACACTATACACTACTACCACAACCAGACTATACACTACTACCACAACCACACCAGGCTATACACTACTACCACAACCACACCAGGCTATACACTACTACCACACCAGACTATACACTACTACCACAACCACACCAGACTATACACTACTACCACAACCAAACCAGGCTATACACTACTACCACACCAGACTATACACTACTACCACACCAGGCTATACACTACTACCACAACCACACCAGACTATACACTACTACCACACCAGACTATACACTACTACCACAACCACACTATACACTACTACCACACCAGACTATACACTACTACCACAACCACACCAGACTATACACTACTACCACAACCACACAAGGCTATACACTCCTACCACACCAGACTATACACTACTACCACAACCACACCAGACTATACACTACTACCACACCAGGCTATACACTACTACCACACCAGACTATACACTACTACCACACCAGACTATACACTACTACCACACCAGGCTATACACTACTACCACACCAGACTATACAATACTACCACACCAGACTATACACTACTACCACACCAGACTATCCACTACTACCACAACCACACCAGACTATACACTACTACCACAACCACACCAGACTATACACTACTACCACACCAGACTATACACTACTACCACAACCACACCAGGCTATACACTACTACCACAACCCCACCAGGCTATACACTACTACCACAACCACACCAGTCTATACACTACTACCACAACCACACCAGACTATACACTACTACCACAACCACACCAGGCTATACACTACTACCACAACCACACCAGGCTATACACTACTACCACAACCACACCAGGCTATACACTACTACCACAACCACACCAGGCTATACACTACTACCACAACCACACCAGACTATACACAACAACCACAACCACACCAGGCTATACACTACTACCACACTATACACTACTACCACACTATACACTACACTACTACCACAACCACACCAGACTATACACTACTACCACAACCACACTATACAGTCCTACCACAACCACACCAGGCTATACACTACTACCACACCAGACTATACACTACTACCACAACCACACCAGACTATACACTACTACCACAACCACACCAGACTAAACACTACTACCACAACCACACCCGACTATACAGTCCTACCACAACCACACCAGACTATACACTACTACCACAACCACACCAGACTACACACTACTACCACAACCACACCAGACTACACACTACTACCACAACCACACCAGACTATACACTACTACCACACCCACACCAGACTATACACTACTACCACAACCACACTATACACTACTACCACAACCACACTATACACTACTACCACAACCACACTATACACTACTACCACAACCACACTATACACTACTACCACACCAGACTATACACTACTACCACAACCACACCACACCATACACTACTACCACAACCACACCAGGCTATACACTACTACCACACCAGACTATACACTACTACCACAACCACACTATACACTACTACCACAACCACACTATACAATACTACCACAACCACACCAGACTATACACTACTATCACAACCACACCAGACCATACACTACTACCACAACCACACCAGGCTATACACTACTACCACACCAGACTATACACTACTACCACAACCACACTATACACTACTACCACAACCACACCAGACTAAACACTACTACCACAACCACACCCGACTATACACTACTACCACAACCACACCAGACTATATACTACTACCACAACCACACCAGACTATACACTACTACCACAACCACACCAGACTAAACACTACTACCACAACCACACCCGTCTATACACTACTACCACAACCACACCAGACTATACACTACTACCACAACCACACCAGACTATACACTACTACCACAACCACACCAGACTACACACTACTACCACAACCACACCAGGCTATACACTCCTACCACACCAGACTATACACTACTACCACAACCACACCAGACTATACACTACTACCACACCAGACTATATACTACTACCACAACCACACCAGACTATACACTACTACCACACCAGACTATACACTACTACCACACCAGACTATACACTACTACCACACCAGACTATACACTACTACCACACCAGGCTATACACTACTACCACACCAGACTATACACTACTACCACACCAGGCTGTACACTACTACCACACCAGACTATACACTACTACCACAACCACACCAGACTATACACTACTACCACAACCACACCAGACTATACACTACTACCACAACCACACTATACACTACTACCACAACCACACTATACACTACTACCACAACCACACTATACACTACTACCACAACCACACTATACACTACTACCACACCAGACTATACACTACTACCACAACCACACCAGGCTATACACTACTACCACACCAGACTATACACTACTACCACAACCACACTATACACTACTACCACAACCAGACTATACACTACTACCACAACCACACCAGGCTATACACTACTACCACAACCACACCAGACTATACACTACTACCACAACCACACCAGACTATACACTACTACCACAACCACACCAGGCTATACACTACTACCACAACCACACCAGGCTATACACTACTACCACACCAGACTATACACTACTACCACACCAGGCTATACACTACTACCACAACCACACCAGACTATACACTACTACCACACCAGACTATACACTACTACCACAACCACACTATACACTACTACCACACCAGACTATACACTACTACCACAACCACACCAGACTATGCACTACTACCACAACCACACCAGGCTATACACTCCTACCACACCAGACTATACACTACTACCACAACCACACCAGACTATACACTACTACCACACCAGGCTATACACTACTACCACACCAGACTATACACTACTACCACACCAGACTATACACTACTACCACACCAGGCTATACACTACTACCACACCAGACTATACAATACTACCACACCAGACTATACACTACTACCACACCAGACTATCCACTACTACCACAACCACACCAGACTATACACTACTACCACAACCACACCAGACTATACACTACTACCACACCAGACTATACACTACTACCACAACCACACCAGGCTATACACTACTACCACAACCCCACCAGGCTATACACTACTACCACAACCACACCAGTCTATACACTACTACCACAACCACACCAGACTATACACTACTACCACAACCACACCAGGCTATACAATACTACCACAACCACACCAGGCTATACACTACTACCACACTTTACACTACTACCACAACCACACCATACACTACTACCACAACCACACCAGGCTATACACTACCACCACAACCACACCAGTCTATACACTACTACCACAACCACACCAGACTATACACTACTACCACAACCACACCAGGCTATACACTACTACCACACTTTACACTACTACCACAACCACACCATACACTACTACCACAACCACACCAGACTATACACTACTACCACAACCACACCAGGCTATACACTACCACCACAACCACACCAGTCTATACACTACTACCACAACCACACCAGACTATACACTACTACCACAACCACACCAGACTATACACTACTACCACAACCACACCAGGTTATACACTACTACCACAACCACACCAGACTATACACTACTACCACAACCACACCAGACTATACACTACTACCACAACCACACCAGACTATACACTACTACCACAACCACACCAGGCTATACACTACTACCACACCAGACTATACACTACTACCACAACCACACCAGGCTATACACTACTACCACAACCCCACCAGGCTGTACACTACTACCACAACCACACCAGTCTATACACTACTACCACAACCACACCAGACTATACACTACTACCACAACCACACCAGGCTATACACTACTACCACAACCACACCAGGCTATACACTACTACCACACTATACACTACTACCACAACCACACCAGGCTGTACACTACCACCACAACCACACCAGACTATACACTACTACCACAACCACACCAGGCTATACACTACTACCACACTATACACTACTACCACAACCACACCAGACTATACACTACTACCACAACCACACCAGGCTATACACTACTACCACAACCACACCAGGCTATACACTACTACCACACTATACACTACTACCACAACCACACCAGACAATACACTACTACCACAACCACACCAGACTATACACTACTACCACAACCACACCAGGCTATACACTACTACCACAACCACACCAGACTATACACTACTACCACAAACACACCAGACTATACACTACTACCACAACCACACCAGACTATACACTACTACCACAACCACACCAGACTATACACTACTACCACACCAGACTATACACTACTACCACAACCACACCCAACTATACACTACTACCACAACCACACCAGACTATACACTACTACCACAACCACCCCAGGCTATACACTACTACCACAACCACACTATACACTACTACCACAACCACACCAGACTATACACTACTACCACAACCACACCAGACTATACACTACTACCACAACCCCATCAGGCTATACACTACTACCACAACCCCACCAGGCTATACACTACTACCACAACCCCACCAGGCTATACACTACTACCACAACCACACCAGACTATACACTACTACCACAACCACACCAGTCTATACACTACTACCACTACCACACCAGGCTATACACTACTACCACAACCACACCAGGCTATACACTACTACCACAACCACACCAGGCTATACACTACTACCACACTATACACTACTACCACAACCACACCAGACTATATACTACTACCACAACCACACCAGGCTATACACTACTACCACACTATACACTACTACCACAACCACACCAGACTATATACTACTACCACAACCACACCCGACTATACACTACTACCACAACCACACCAGACTATACACTACTACCACACCAGACTATATACTACTACCACAACCACACCAGACTATACACTACTACCACAACAGACTATACACTACTACCACAACCACACCAGACTATACACTCCTACCACACCAGACTATATACTACTACCACAACCACACCAGACTATACACTACTACCACAACCACACCAGACTATACACTACTACCACACCAGGCTAAACACTACTACCACAACCACACCAGACTATACACTACTACCACACCAGACTATACACTACTACCACAACCACACCAGACTATACACTACTACCACACCAGACTATACACTACTACAACAACCACACCAGACTATATACTACTACCACAACCACACCAGGCTATACACTACTACCACAACCACACCAGACTATACACCACTACCACAACCACACCAGACTAAAGAGACCTTTAGCTGTGTTGTGGTAGTAGTGTATAGCTCACGGTCTCTTTAGGCTGGTGTGGTTGTGGTAGTGTTTTGCTCATGGTCTCTTTAGTCTGGTGTGGTTGTGGTAGTAGTGTATAGCTCACGGTCTCTTTACACTACTACCACAATCATACCAGACCACCAAGGAGACTGAGCTATACACTACCACAACCATGAAAACAAGTCTGCATATCATATGGCTTATTGAACCTTTGAGACCCAGCAGGGTTCATTTGGCATGGCATGACATAATTATGTAATTTCCTGGTTGAAATCCAGATCTCTGTTCAGAGAGACATCAGATGATGAAATGTCCTTTTCATGACAATATCAAAAAGTCTGGGATAGACATATTTTGGTTGTTATTTGGGTAAGGAATTTTCCCACAACGAATGCAAATCAAATCAAACTGTATTTGTCACATGCGCCGAATACAACAAGTGTAGACTTTACTGTGAAATGCTTACTTACAAGCCCTTATTAACCAACAGTGCAATTCAAGAAGAAATAAATATTTACCAAGTAGACTAAAATAAAAAGTAACAATGAAAAGTAACACAATAAGAATAACAACAACGATGCTATATACATGGGGCACCAGTACCGAGTCAGGGGTACAGCCTAGTTGAGGTAATCTGTACATGTAGGTGGGGGCGAAGTGACTATACATAGGTAACAAACAAACAGCGAGTAGCAGCAGTGTACTAAAGGGGGGGGGGGGTGGTAAATGTAAATTGTCCAGTGGCGATTTTAAGAATTGTTCAGCAGTCTTATGGCTTGGGAGTAGAAGCTGTTGAGGAGCCTTTTTGTCCTAGACTTGGCGTTCCGGTACCGCTTGTCGTGCGGTAGCAGAGAAAAGTCTATAACTTGGGTGATTGGAGTCTCTTACTAATTTATGGGCTTTCCTCTGACACGCCTAGAATATAGGTTCTGGATGGCAGGAAGCTTGGCCCCAGTGATGTACTGGGCCGTTCGCACTATCCTCTGTAGCGCCTTACGGTCAGATGCCGAGAAGTTGACATAGCAGGCGGTGATGCAACCAGTCAGGATGCTCTCGATGGTGCAGCTGTAGAACGTTTTGAGGATCTGGGGACCCATGCCAAATCTTTTCAGTCTCCTAAGGGGGAACAGGTTTTGTCGTGCCCTCTTCACGACTGTCTTGGTATGTTTGGACCATGATAGTTCATTGGTGATGTGGACACCAAGGAACCTGAAACTCTCGACCTGCTCCACTACAGCCGTATCAATGTTAATGGGGGCCTGTTCGGCCCTGTAGTCCACAATCAGCTCCTTTGTCTTGCTCACATTGAGGGAGAGGTTGTTGTCCTGGCACCACACTACCAGTTCTCTGACCTCCTCCCTCCCTGCAGTTTGCT
Organism: Salmo trutta; assembly: GCF_901001165.1. Classification (NCBI taxonomy): domain Eukaryota; kingdom Metazoa; phylum Chordata; class Actinopteri; order Salmoniformes; family Salmonidae; genus Salmo; species Salmo trutta. The sequence goes on along the minus strand of NC_042988.1, from coordinate 25,039,454 downwards.
ATAAGGACAATTCCATGAAAGTTTCTCTCAAAATGACGCATACAAGTGGTTGGTCAACACCTCTTTCATTTTAAAAACTTACCACACAAAAGAGAGAGAAGGCCACTGGAATCTTCTCATGCCCTTCCTACATTTGGTATGCTAATATATGCAAATCCATTCACAACCAGACACTGACCTCAACTTGCCAGACGAAAGCAGTAAATATCAAATTTTCCCAGCTTTTAACCATCTTCTGCCTTGCCACCTGCCAAAAAACACTCCAACATTTTTCTCATTAATATGCAAATGCAGGCAATCAGATTTGCGTGTTGGATTGAATTAATCTCTGCCACCCCTTCTGCTTGTACTGTAATCACAAATTACAGACAGGCATCTGACGGACGGCAAATGCCCCAAATCTGGTCAGAGGGCCCTTTACCTCAGGGGGGAAATCCCAATCATCACAAATGGTCAGACAGACATAGCAGCAGCATGGTAATTTGGTATGTACGCTTCCAATTCCAAAGGGATATTTTCCTTTTCTCACTTCCATATCTCTTTCAAATCCGTCAGTCCTCATAGCATCTTCCAATAGTATCCTACAGTGCATTCAGAAAGTATTCAGACCTTGACTTTTTCCAAATTTTGTTACGTTACAGCCTAATTCTAAAAATAATTTCATTGTTTTTTCCCCTCAATCTAGACACAATACCCCATAATCAAAGCAGAAACAGGTTTTTAGAAATGTCAGTAAATGTATTCAAAATAAAAAACAGAAATGCCACATTTAAATAAGTGTTCAGACTCTTTACTCAATACTTTGTTGAAGCACCTTTGGCAACGATTGAGTCATCTTGGGAATGATGCTACAAGCTTGGCATACATGTATTTAGCGAGTTTCTCCCATTCTTCTCTGCAGATCCTCTCAAGCTCTGTCAGGTTGGATAGGGAGTGTCGTTGCACAGCAATTTTCAGGTCTCTCCAGATATGTTCCATCGGGTTCAAGTCCGGGCTCTTGCTGGACCACTCAAGGACATTCAGAGACTTGTCCCGAAGCCACTCCTGCATTGTCTTGGCTGTGTGCTTAGGGTCATTGTCCTGTTGGAAGGTGAACCTTCACCCCAGCCTGAGGTCCTGAGTGATGTGGAGCAGGTTTTCATCAAGGATCTATCTGTACTTTTCTCCGTTCATCTTTCCCTCGATCCTGACTAGTCTCCCAAGCCCTGCTGCTGAAAAACAACCCCACAGCATGATGCTGCCACCACCATGCTTCACCGTAGGGATAGTGCCAGGTTTCTTCCAGACGTGATGCTTGGCATTCAGGCCAAAGAGTTCAATCTTGTTTCTCATGGTCTGAGACTCCTTTAGGTGCCTCTTGGCAAACTCCAAGCGGGTTGTCACATGCCTTTTACTGAGGAGTGGCTTCAGTCTGGCCACTCCACCATAAAGGTTTGATTGGTGGAGTGCTGCAGAGATGGTTGTCCTTCTGGAAGGTTCTCCCATCTCCACAGAGGAACTCTGGAGCTCTGTCAATTTGACCATTGGGTTCTTGGTTACCTCTCTGACCAAGGGCCTTCTCCCCCAATTGCTCAGTTTGGCCGGGCGGCCAGCTCCACGATCAGTCTTGGTGGTTCCAAACTTCTTCCATTTAAGGATGACGGAGGCCACTGTGTTCTTGAGGACCTTCAATGCTGCAGACACTTTTCGGTACCCTTCCCCAGATATGTGCCTCCACATAATCTTCTCTCGGAGCTCTATGGACAATTCCTTCAATTCCTGTGCGTTTTTGTTGCCAACCTTACTTTGCTACCTGACAACTTTATGGTTTTTACTTTTTAATTACCGTTTATATTTTTAGTTTTTCCCTCACTCAACTTTTTTTCATTCAACTTTTTCCTCTCCGGACGTTTTATCTGGACGTGGTTCGTCAGGACTTCCAACAGCCGAAGCTAAGTAACTTTAACATGATGTCTTCTAATTGCAGTCGCTGTACTCATAATACACAGGAGAAAGGTCGCCTTACAGCGAGGATAGCTGTGCTGCAAGCTCAGCTTCAGACGCAATCGTTAGGCAAGGGTAATTTCAGAGTAGGAAAGGATGAAACAGCGTCTGTGCCACCAGTAAGTACAGATAGTAACGTTAGTATAAATCCCCTCGCACGGTCCCCGCAGCCGGACAAATTTCTCATGGCTTCTGGAGGGAAATGCTGTAGGAATGCTCAACCGGTGTCGCTCATTCAGCCGACAGAAACTTTCAACCGGTTCTCCCCATTAAGCAGCGAGTCGGAGTCAGAGGCTGAGCCTTCTCTGGTCTCTACTCCTCCCGTTCCGGGGTCTGAGACGCCGAAGCTTCCCACCGTTAGCTCTGACAAATTGAAAACCCTAGTCAATGGCGACTCCATTACCCACAGTATTAGACTTAAAACGAATCATCCAGCATTCATACACTGTTTACCAGGGGGCAGGGCTACCAACGTTAAGGCTAATCTGAAGATGGTGCTGGCTAAAGCTAAAACTGGCGAGTGTAGAGAGTATAGAGATATTGTTATCCACGTCGGCACCAACGATGTTAGGATGAAACAGTCAGAGGTCACAATGCGCAACATAGCTTCAGCGTGTAAATCAGCTAGAAAGATGTGTCGGCATCGAGTAATTGTTTCTGGCCCCCTCCCAGTTAGGGGGAGTGATGAGCTCTACAGCAGAGTCTCACAACTCAATCGCTGGTTGAAAACTGTTTTCTGCCCTTCCCAAAAGATAGAATTTGTAGATAATTGGCCCTCTTTCTGGGACTCACCCACAAACAGGACCAAGCCTGGCCTGTTGAGGAGGGACGGACTCCATCCTAGCTGGAGGGGTGCTCTCATCTTATCTACGAACATAGACAGGGCTCTAACTCCACAATGAAATAGGGTGCAGGCCAAGCAGCAGGCTGTTAGCCAGCCTGCCAACTTAGTGGAGTCTGCCACTAGCACAGTCAGTGTAGTCAGCTCAGCTATCCCCATTGAGACCGTGTCTGTGCCTCGACCTAGGTTGGGCAAAACTAAACATGGCGGTGTTCGCCTTAGCAATCTCATTAGAATAAAGACCTCCTCCATTCCTGCCATTATTGAAAGAGATCGTGATACCTGTGGTGGCTAATTTCTGCATTACCAAATGAGGAGAGTTACAAACACACCAGTCCGAGTTAAACTACATCTTTAATACTTAAGATACTTTTGCAAAAGCACTTGACCTTCAATAACGCACTCTCTTGAATGAACCATTGAATAAGGTGACTACACCTTCAATACAAAAATAGCTTTTATACCCACGGTCCACCCCTCTCAACGTACATGACGAACCACAGATACATAGAATGGGTCACAAGGTTACGTTTTGTATGAAAAGATATCTATCAAACACAGCAACTGCTATCTCAACAGTGTTCATTATATAGACCAGTGTCTGGTCTCCCTAGAACCGTCCCTCCCTGGTACGGTATTGAACAGAACTATTAGCTCATGTCCTCTGGAATGCTTTTTAGGCGTTCGTATCAAAATACACCATAAATCTCCTTTGTCAGTGCTATCTCATAGTGGCCCATCCTCAGTAAAACACCTCTTGTTCCCACTCCTGGACAAGCTCACTGAGGGGAGTGACCTGCGCACAGACATTTGGGAGACAAATAATTGGTTCCCCATTAATCACGCCATCCCTTCACATGGTTTAAGAATAGGTAAAGACACATTCCCATGAAGACAAGTCTGACCTCTCCCCTCTCTGGGCCCCAAGTGACTGAGCCCCAGCTAAGGAAAAGTGCAACTGAAAGACACCAGAGTCCAAAGGACACTTTCTAATGACAAGTATCTCACATAAGCATATTATACTAATAAAACATCTTGATTATCTATGTTACCCAACTAATTCTGATTCATCGACCACATACCTCACATCTCAAAATAGGGCTACTTAATGTTAGATCCCTCACTTCAAAGGCAGTTATAGTCAATGAACTAATCACTGATCATAATCTTGATGTGATTGGCCTGACTGAATCATGGCTTAAGCCTGATGAATTTACTGTGTTAAATGAGGCCTCACCTCCTGGTTACACTAGTGACCATATCCCCCGTGCATCCCACAAAGGCGGAGGTGTTGCTAACATTTACGATAGCAAATTTCAATTTACAAACAAAACCCCAACGTTTTCGTCTTTTGAGCTTCTAGTCATGAAATCTATGCAGCCTACTCAATCAATTTTTGTAGCTACTGTTTACAGGCCTCCTGGGCCATATACAGCGTTCCTCACTGAGTTCCCTGAATTCCTATCGGACATTGTAGTCACAGCAGATAATATTCACATTTTTGGTGACTTTAATATTCACATGGAAAAGTCCACAGACCCACTCCAAAAGGCTTTCGGAGCCATCATCAACTCAGTGGGTTTTGTCCAACATGTCTCTGGATCTACTCACTGCTACAGTCATACTCTGGACCTAGTTTTGTCCCGTGGAATAAATGTTGTGGATCTAACCTGTTAGGGCTAGGGGGCAGTATTTACACGGCCGGATAAAAAAACGTACCCGATTTAATCTGGTTACTACTCCTGCCCAGTAACTAGAATATGCATATAATTATTGGCTTTGGATAGAAAACCCCCTAAAGTTTCTAAAACTGTTTGAATGGTGTCTGTGAGTATAACAGAACTCATATGGCAGGCAAAAACCTGAGAAGATTCCATGCAGGAAGTGGCCTGTCTGACAAGTTGTTGTTCTTCTTGCCTCTGTTTATTGAAGACTGAGAATCTTTGCTGTAACGTGACACTTCCTACGGCTCCCATAGGCTCTCAGAGCCCGGGAAAAAGCTGAACGATATTGAGGCAGCCCCAGGCTGAAACATATTATCGCTTTTGACAAGTGGCCGATCAGAGGACAATGGGCTTAGTCGCGTGCCCGAGTCGCCCCCATGCTTTATTTTCTTTCGTCTGTTTACCTAATTGCAGATTCCCGGTCGGAATATTATCGCTTTTTTATGAGAAAAATTGCATAAAAATTGATTTTAAACAGCGGTTGACATGCTTCGAAGTACGGTAATGGAATATTTAGAATTTTTTTGTCACGAAATGTGTCGTGCGCATGACCCTTATTTACACTTCGGATAGTGTCTTGAACGCACGAACAAAACGCCGCTGTTTGGATATAACTATGGATTATTTTGAATTATTTTGAACCAAACCAACATTTGTTATTGAAGTAGAAGTCCTAGGAGTGCATTCTGAACACCAAAGGTAATCAAACTTTTCTAATAGTAAATCGGAGTTTGGTGAAGGCTAAACTTGCTGGGTGTCTAAATAGCTAGCCCTGTGATGCCGGGCTATCTACTTAGAATATTGCAAAATGTGCTTTCACCGAAAAGCTATTTTAAAATCGGACATATCGAGTGCATAGAGGAGTTCTGTATCTATAATTCTTAAAATAATTGTTATGCTTTTTGTGAACGTTTATCGTGAGTAATTTAGTAAATTCACCGGAAGTTTGCGGGGGTTATGCTAGTTCTGAACGTCACATGCTAATGTAAAAAGCTGGTTTTTGATATAAATATGAACTTGATTGAACAAAACATGCATGTATTGTATAACATAATGTCCTAGGGTTGTCATCTGATGAAGATCATCAAAGGTTAGTGCTGCATTTAGCTGTCTTCTGGGTTTATGTGACATTATATGCTAGCTTGAAAAATGGGTGTCTGATTATTTCTGGCTGGGTACTCTGCTGACATAATCTAATGTTTTGCTTTCGTTGTAAAGCCTTTTTGAAATCGGACAGTGTGGTTAGATTAACGAGAGTCTTGTCTTTAAAATGCTGTAAAATAGTCATATGTTTGAGAAATTGAAGTAATAGCATTTCTAAGGTATTTGAATAACGCGCCACAGGATTCCACTGGCTGTTACGTAGGTGGGACGATTTCGTCCCGCCGGCCCTAGAGAGGTTCATGTTTTTCCTCATAACCCTGGACTATCGGACCACCATTTTATTATGTTTGCAATCGCAAAAAATAATCTGCTCAGACCGCAACCAAGGAGCATCAAAAGTCGTGCTATAAATTCTCAGACAACCCAAAGATTCCTTGATGCCTTTCCAGACTCCCGCTGCCTACCCAAGGACATCAGAGGACAAAAATCAGTTAACCACCTAACTGAGGAACTCAATTTAACCTCTTCGCTATAGGGGGCAGTAATTTCACGGCCGGATGAAAAACGTACCCAAATTAAACCGGTTACTACTCTTACTACTCTACTACTACTCTATTAGTAGATTTGGATAGAAAACACTCTGAAGTTTCTAAAACTGTTTGAATGATGTCTGTGAGTATAACATAACTCATATGGCAGGCAAAAACCTGAGAAAAATCCAACCAGGAAGTGGGAGATCTGAGAATTGTAGTTCTTCTTTTGAATCCCTTTCCAAACTACAGTGTCTGTGGGGTCACGTTGCACTTCCTAAGGCTTCCATTGGCTGTCAAAAGCCTTCAGAAAGTTTTTTCATCATTCTCCTGTAACTGAGCAGAGAATAGGAGCTCAGTCAATGAGTGGACTGCCTGAGGACAAAGGGTTTGGGTATGCGCGATCCCGCGAGCGCGTCGTTCCTTCTTTTTCTCCTGGAATGAATACGCTATTGTCCGGTTGGAATATTATCGCAATTTTACGTTAAAAATACCCTAAAGATTAACTGCAAACAACGTTTGACATGTTTCTACGAACGGTAATGGAACATTTTGACTTTTCGTGTCTGGAATCACGCTCGCGCATTATGCCTTTGGATAGTGATCTGAACGCACGACCAAAACGGAGGTATTTGGACATAAATATGGATTATTTCGAACAAAAATAACATTTCTTGTGGAAGTAGCAATCCTGGGAGTGCATTCTGACGAAGATCAGCAAAGGTAAGAGAATATTTATAATACTAATTCTGAGTTTAGTTGACCCCGAACTTGGCGGGTGTCTGTATAGCTTGCTGTGATGGCGAGCTATGTACTCAGAATATTGAAAAATGTGCTTTCGCCGTAAAGCTATTTTCAAATCTGACACAGCGGTTGCATTAAGGAGTAGTATATCTATAATTCTTTAAATAATTGTTATATATTTTGTCAATGTTTATGAGTATTTTTGTAAATTGATGTGCTCATTCACCGAATGTTTTGGTGGGAATACATTTTCTGAACATCACGCGCCAATGTAAAATGCTGTTTTTAGATATAAATATGAACTTTATTGAACAAAACATACATTTATTGTGTAACATGATGTCCTAGGAGTGTCATCTGATGAAGATCGTCAAAGGTTAGTGCTTCATTTAGCTGTGTTTTGGGTTTTTGTGACATATATACTTGCTTGGAAAATGGCTGTGTGGTTATTTTTGTCTACGTACTCTCCTAACATAATCTAATGCTTTGCTTTCGCTGTAAAGCCTTTTTGAAAACGGACAATGTGGTTACATCAAGGAGAAGTGTATCTTTAAAATGGTGTAAAATAGTCGTATGTTTGAGAAATTGAAATGATTAGATTTTTGATGTTTTGTATTTCGCGCCCTGCTGTTCCATTGGATGTTGGTTAGGCGTTCCGCTAGCGGAACGGCTATAGCCAACAGGTTAACTTTGCGCAATACCCTAGATGCAGTTGCACCCCTAAAAACTAAAAACATTTGTCATAAGAAACTAGCTCCCTGGTATACAGAAAATACACAAGCTCTGAAGCAAGCTTCCAGAAAATTGGAACGGAAATGGCGCCACGCCAAACTGGAAGTCTTCCGACTAGCTTGGAAAGACAGTACCATGCAGTATCGAAGAGCCCTCACTGCTCGATCATCCTATTTTTCCAACTTAATTGAGGAAAATAAGAACAATCCGAAATTTATTTTTTATACTGTCGCAAAGCTAACTAAAAAGCAGCATTCCCCAAGAGAGGATGGCTTTCACGTCAGCAGTAATAAATTCTTTGAGGAAAAGATCATGATCATTAGAAAGCAAATTACGGACTCCTCTTTAAATCTGCGTATTCCTCCAAAGCTCCGTTGTCCTGAGTCTGCACAACTCTGCCAGGACCTAGGATCAAGGGAGACACTAAAGTGTTTTAGTACTATATCTCGACACAATGATGAAAATAATCATGGCCTCTAAACCTTCAAGCTGCATACTGGACCCTATTCCAACTAAACTACTGAAAGAGCTGCTTCATGTGCTTGGCCCTCCAAAGTTGAACATAATAAACGGCTCTCTATCCACCGGATGTGTACCAAACTCACTAAAAGTGGCAGTAATAAAGCCTCTCTTGAAAAAGCCAAACCTTGACCCAGAAAATATAAAAAACTATTGGCCTTATCGAATCATCCATTCCTCTCAAAAAAATTTGAAAAAGCTGTTGCACAGCAACTCACTGCCTTCCTGAAGACAAACAATGTATACGAAACGCTTCAGTCTGGTTTTAGACCCCATCATAGCACTGAGACTGCACTTGTGAAGGTGGTAAATGACCTTTAAATGATGTCAGACCGAGGCTCTGCATCTGTCCTCGTGCTCCTGGATCTTAGTGCTGCTTTTGATACCATCGATCACCACATTCTTTTGGAGAGATTGGAAACCCAAATTGGTCTACACGGACAAGTTCTGGCCTCGTTTAGATCTTATCTGTCGGAAAGATATCAGTTTGTCTCTGTGAATGGTTTGTCCTCTGACAAATCAACTGTAAATTTTGGTGTTCCTCAAGGTTCCGTTTGAGGACCACTATTGTTTTCACTATATATTTTACCTCTTGGGGATGTCATTCGAAAACATAATGTTCAATTTCACTGCTATGCGGATGACACACAGCTGTACATTTCAATGAAACATGGTGAAGCCCCAAAATTGCCCTCGCTAGAAGCCTGTGTTTCAGACATAAGGAAGTGGATGGCTGCAAACTCTCTACTTTTAAACTCAGACAAAACAGAGATGCTTGTTCTAGGTCCCAAGAAACAAAGAGATCTTCTGTTAAATCTGACAATTAATCTGGATGGTTGTACAGTCATCTCAAATAAAAGGGCCTTCGCGTTACTCTGGACCCTGATCTCTCTTTTGAAGAACATATCAAGACTGTTTCAAGGGCAGCTATTTTCCATCTACGTAACATTGCAAAAATCAAACTTTCTGTCCACAAATGATGCAGAAAAATTAATCCATGCTTTTGTTACTTCTAGGTTGGACTACTGCAATGCTCTACTTTCCGGCTACCCGGATAAAGCACTAAATAAACTTCAGTTAGTGCTAAATACGGCTGCTAGAATCCTGACTAGAACCATAAAAATGTGATCATATTACTCCAGTGCTAGCCTCCCTACAACTGGCTTCCTGTTAAGGCTAGGGCTGACTTCAAGGTTTTACTGCTAACCTACAAAGCATTACATGGGCTTGCTCCTACCTATCTTTCCGATTTGGTCCTGCCGTACATACCTACACGTACACTATGGTCACAAGACGCAGGCCTCCTAATTGTCCCTAGAATTTCTAAGCAAACAGCTGGAGGCAGGGCTTTCTCCTATAGAGCTCAATTTTTATGGAATGGTCTGCCTACCCATGTGAGAGATGCAGACTCGGTCTCAACCTTTAAGTCTTTACTGAAGACTCATCTCTTCAGTGGGTCCTATGATTGAGTGTAGTCTGGCCCAGGAGTGTGAAGGTGAACGGAAAGGCTCTGGAGCAACGAACCGCCCTTGCTGTCTCTGCCTGGCCGGTTCCCCTCTCTCCACTGGGATTCTCTGCCTCTAACCCTATTACAGGGGCTGAGTCACTGGCTTATTGGTGTTCTTCCATGCCGTCCCTAGGAGGGGTGCGTCACTTGAGTTGGTTGAGTCACTAACATGGTCTTCCTTGGGTTGTGCCGACCCCCCCTTGGGTTGTGCCGTGGTGGAGATCTTTGTGGGCTATACTCGGCCTTGTCTCAGGACGGTAAGTTGGTGGCTGAAGATATCCCTCTAGTGGTGTGGCGGCTGTGCTTTGGCAAAGTGGGTGGGTTTATATCCTTCCTGTTTGGCCCTGTCCGAGGGTATCATCGGATGGGGCCACAGTGTCTCCTGACCCCTCCTGTCTCAGCCCCCAGTATTTATGCTGCAGTAGTTTGTGTGTCGGGGGGTTAGGGTCAGTCTGTTATATCTGGAGTATTTCTCCTGTCTTATCCGGTGTCCTGTGTGAATTTAAGTATGATCTCTCTAATTCTCTTTCTTTCTCTCTGAGGACCTGAGCCCTAGGACCATGCCTCAGGACTCCCTGGCATGATGACTCCTTGCTGTCCCCAGTCCACCTGGCCGTGCTGCTGCTCCAGTTTCAACTGTTCTGCCTGCGGCTATGGAACCCGGACCTGTTCACCGGACGTGCTACCTGTCCCAGACCTGCTGTTTTCAACTCTCTAGAGACAGCAGGAACGGTAGAGATACTCTCAATGATCGGCTATGAAAAGCCAACTGACATTTACTCTTGAGGTGCTGACTTGTTGCACCCTCGACAACTACTGTGATTATTATTATTTGACCATGCTGGTCATTTATGAACTTTCAACGTCTTGGCCATGTTCTGTTATAATCTCCACCCGGCACAGCCAGAAGAGGACTGGCCACCCCTCATAGCCTGGTTCTTCTCTAGGTTTCTTCCTAGGTTTTGGCCTTTCTAGGGAGTTTTTCCTAGCCACCGTGCTTCTACACCTGCATTGCTTGCTGTTTGGGGTTTTAGGCTGGGTTTCTGTACAGCACTTTGAGATATCAGCTGATGTAAGAAGGGCTATATAAATACATTTGATTTGATGGCTTGGTTTTTGCTCTGACATCCACTGTCAACTGAGGGACCTTTTATAGACAGCTGTGTGCCTTTCCAAATCATATCCAATCAATTGAATTTACCACAGGCAGACTCCAATCAAGTTGTAGAAACTTATCAAAGATGATCAGTAGAAACAGGATGCACCTGAGCTCAATTTCGAGTCTCAAAGCAAAGGGTCTGAATACTAATGTAAATAAGGTATTTATTTATCTTTATACATTGGCAAAAATGTCTATAAACCTGTTCTCGCTTTGTCATTATGGGGTATTGTGTGTAGATTGATGAGGATTTAAAAAAAAAAATCAATTTTAGAATAAGGCTGTAACAAAATGTGGAAAAAGTCAAGTCATGCTATGATAATTACACACGAGACAGTGGCGACATATCTGGTCACTAGATCTGTTTCTACTCTAGCCATCTCATGTGAAGTTTGTTGTGATGCTATACATGTACATGTTGTCATGTCATACACATACGGCATGCTAACAAACCTTGGAAGTGTTGTCCAAAGCACAAAAGGGATATATCTGGTAACCAGACCAGAATACACAGACAAACAGCAAATGTAGCAACTACAAACACAAACACAGTAACCATAGCAAGCATTTATATTTGCATTACATTTCCATTTTAGACATTTAGCAGACGCTCTAATGCAGAGCGACTTACAGTAAGTGCATTCATCTTATTATAACCATAAGTCCCACCTAGTTATCTTAAGTAAAGTCTTAGCAAAGGGAGCATGTGGTGAAATATTTTTGTCTTCACAGATCTCTCTTTTATTCCTATATTCAGAACTTCCAATTCCACACAGTAGTCCCTTTTGCTGTCATGTTTATTGTAGTCATGCACCATAACACCTCTACACATGGAGAGATGAGGAGAAAATAATCTAGCAGAGGCCTCGTTGAGGTGACAAAGAGGCCCAGACAATGGGTCTAACAGCATCACTTCAATTCCCCTCTGACAGTGTTTTAATTTAATGAGGCACGCTCTGCGTGCTCTGTTGAGTTGCCGTCTCACTTTGTCTGGAGCAAGGTTAATCTGTGAAAACAAGGGCATGCAGGGAAAACATCAACAAGACAGAGCCAGGGCGACCTGGGAGAGTCAAGTAGCCAGATTACAACCCAGCACAAACAGGGACAGCATCACTGAACTGAAGCACAGATTTCATATTGAGATCATGGTCTTGCATTTTAACAAATTCAGCAAGACACACAATGTCCAGAGAAAATTGCTCAAATTGAAGTAGAGATAACAATAATGCTATAGTTTATGATGGGCTATTTTCAAAAGAAAAACCCCTGAGAGAGTGAACAAGGGAAGTGTTGGCCTTCCTGCTCCCTGTTAGAGCGTGACATTGTGAACAGACCTATCATAGTCACGGTGATGACAGCCGAGCAACAGAAATCTCCCTTAAACACTGTGTACAAAGCCTCTGCTCTGCCCAAGCCTTGTCCCTCCGTCTGCCATCAGGGACCCCAGAGCCCAGGCAACAGTCGCCTGGCAACATCATTAAGGCTCTAAACATATTTCCTGGCTCTACTTGTGTTAAGATATATTCTTTCAGCATGGAAACGTTATTTTATTATGTGGTAGCGTGGAGGTTTCTGTCTCTGTGTGTCTGTGTGCTGCTGCGGCCGCCCCCGGTGTGTTTGCTCTGGGAATATGAAAGACGTCGGACTGCCGTAGAACAGGACATTATATCATAATTAGCAGGGGTTCTGGGCTGGCACGCCGCGAGATAACAGATGGTGCACAAATTCTATTAGCAGGGAAGAAATGGTCGAGCAGCTTTTAGCGTTGGCCGAGCCTGGCGACCTTCAAGCCAGAGGAGCTGGCCCGCTGCTCACACCCCCAAACCATCACCATCATACCTTTACTGACCTCCCAATTTTCCACTTCCGATTTGACGAGGCCTGCAGCACAAGCTTCAATTCAGGGGTTTCTCCGTTCAAAAACCCTGTCACGTCACTGGACACAGTGCATTCACACCGTCTTCTCACATGGAGCTCAATGTGAAAGTCTATGAAACTGTCGTAAATCAGATTCACCCACTCGGAAATTGAGATGCAGTAGAAGAGAAGCACCATCTTCATAACCTGAATGACATTTTATGCCACTGGGAGGCTGGAGACTCACATGATATTCCCTCCATCAACACATCTCATCCAAACTGTCCATGATATTACCCCTCAGTCATCGCATTAGCATAACTGTTATGATCACAGCTTTAATACTACTATTGTGGTGTTATTACATAGTTATTACCACAGACCATCCATTTTGTTCATGTTTACACATTTGTCTTTGCCTCCCACACAAACTTACAGTACCTTGGGGATTATGATCATACAAATGAAGTTAAAGCTGCTTGAAGCCACCTCAGGTTTGAAATAGCAACCCCCCAGTGACCAGCCACGCAGCAACCCCCCAGTGACCAGCCACGCAGCAACGCAGCAACGCAGCAACGCCCCAGCCACGCAGCAACCCCCCAGTGACCAGCCACGCAGCAACGCCCCAGTGACCAGCCACGCAGCAACGTCCCAGTGACCAGCCACGCAGCAATGCCCCAGTGACCAGCCACGCAGCAACGCCCCAGTGACCAGCCACGCAGCAACGCCCCAGTGACCAGCCACGCAGCAACGCCCCAGTGACCAGCCACGCAGCAACGCCCCAGTGACCAGCCACGCAGCAACGCCCCAGTGACCAGCCACGCAGCAACGCCCCAGTGACCAGCCACGCAGCAACCCCCAGTGACCAGCCACGCAGCAACGCCCCAGTGACCAGCCACGCAGCAACGCCCCAGTGACCAGCCACGCAGCAACGCCCCAGTGACCAGCCACGCAGCAACGCCCCAGTGACCAGCCACGCAGCAACGCCCCAGTGACCAGCCACGCAAAAAAAACAACACTCTCTCCCTCCCTCAATCTTTTGCCATATTTCCCGCTCCTCAGTCTGTCCTTCACTCTCTCTTCTTCTGTCTGTCCATCTTTCAATCGTTTACAAAATGGTTCAGCTTTAATATCGTCCTCTCTTGCTTTTCATCACAACCTGAGCTCTCCATAGCAGAACAAACAGGGCTCACATAATCACGTTGTCCTTCTGTAAATATCATGGGCCCCGTCTCATCTTTATTTTATCACCATCCATATCACTAAAGAACCCAGAGTGGGCCAATATCGCTTTGGCTTCAGGGTCACTGGACCCCAGTCATATATTACATATCAACACGTGATGCACTATCATAAAGAGAGAGGGTAGGGAGAGAGGGTGGGAGAGAGGGTGGGATACCAAGAAAGAACACCTCCTGCACAGCATGAAGAATACAGAGACAAGTAACACAGCAGCAGGAAACACACGCAAACATACAACGTACAAACGAGCAACATAACATCAGGATGTTAAACTTGTAAATCATGTGTAAGTGGAAACATATGCATACAAATGTTTATGAGAAAAAACACCCTTCAACAAAATGCATCACACAGCTATGAAGCTCCCATTCCGGTTGACAGAAGGCTCTAACATAGCAGACCAATCAGAACTCATCTCTAGGCATGTCCAGGCCAACTATTATCTCATCCAATTATGGCTAACGGGAAGGTTCCTGTCTGTCTTTTTCCATGCCTTACCAACTTCAAATATATATTTTTGTATTTACATTTTGCATACTAGGTTGTTGTTAGGGACAGGGGGATGGTTGTGTGGTTTTCTATTGGGCACAGGGGAGGGTAGTGTGTTTTCCCCCGGTTTACATTCACTCTGTTGCAGGTTTTACTATATAATTAAGGTGTTTTGGTACATCCCTTATGCACTACGCTTTTCTGCACGCTAACTTTTTCAATACCACAGGTCAATATAGTCTACCAGTCTAACTGTCTATCCTGCCCTCTATCCACCATTCATAGTGGCAATAGTGGTAGGTGGATCGTTTGTCCAGATCTGCAATAGGCTAACTAGCACTCATACCACACATAAAAGCATTCAAAGCTGCTCCAATATGAATCCACAAGAACAAAGAGGAATAGCTGAGGCCTGGTGCATGAACACACATTGGGCACAAACCTCAATTCCACGTTGGTTCAACGTATCATTGAAATGACATGGAAACAACGTTGATTCAACCAGTATGTGGCCAGTGGAAACAGTGAAGACACGAAACACACAGCTCAAAAAGCTCCCCTATTTATCTTGTTTAGAGACAATACAATCATCTAGGCTAGCCTACAACGCCACAATACAATGAATAATTGCATAATTGTTTTCATGCGAGTCCAAAATTATACTCTAGGCTGCAGTGAAAATGACATTTGAATAATGGCGCAAAAGCCCTGTGATTTGAATGTTCCATTCCATTTGGATCACTTGTGGGTCTACTCTCTACAGTTAATAAGGTCTAGAAAGACACAGTAGCAGGCCAGTCTGGGTGTATTTTTACGTCTGATACTGAGATGCACTGTCTGTTGCGGATCATCATTCTCCCAAGTCCTCCTATAATAACGTAGCCACATATGCTCCCGGCAGGCCCAGTTAATCAGGAAACTTAACACGCGCTCTGCCTCATCTCCAATCCATGCGGCTATTCCTTGCTGACCTAGAACCTAACGCTTTATAGCCTAAATATTTGTCATTTATCTTACTGAAATGTATTACCTTTTATATGTGGCATAAACACAACCAGTCCCAATGTTTGAATCTGATTATGCTACTTCAAAATTCTTCTTTATGCATGCGCACGTTGGTCCAAAATATAATTCCAGCATCCTCAAAATGGCTTTTTATGTGAGTAAAGTACATGTCTGATAACACATTTAATGACAGGCCTGATGGAAGCAGAAAATGTATCGGGAAACTTTTCAAATGTCGACAAAACAAAATACGCTCGACAAGGTGTGATCTTTTACTGTCTAAAATACATAATGCGAGAATGAGGTATGTTGCGTGGTCCTCCCACTAAGAGTATGTTCTTTATCTGTTTGCACATTTTCTTACTTGAACTGCTTTGTTGGAAAAGAGCTCATCAGTATTTTACGGTAAAGTCTACACTTGATGTATTCTCATGTGACAAATAACATTTGATTTGATAGTATGCAGTTTATTAGGTTACAGATGAAATAAGTTACGCTGAACTTCCCAGGGTGGTGAAAGTGCACAGTGATGAGCTTGATGCTACTTTCAATAAATAGCGAGGGTCTTATTCTGGTGACATGATGATCTATGCATGGCTGCCATTTGACAAATAAAAACAATCCTGCTCTTTTGTCCATAATAATGTCATCATGTAGGCTATACCCACTCTGTATCTGTTAGCTGTTAGCTAGAGCACAGGTGTGAATACCAGGGGCCACATTCGCTATACCTATGCAACATTTGTAGTGACAAAAGCATCAGTAAGCCTAGAGTTGAAATGCAGTTAGAGAAAGGCAGTGAAGAGAGTAGTAGAGGAAGATGTCATATGCTGAGGCAGTGAAGAGAGTAGTAGAGGAAGATGTCATATGCTGAGGCAGTGAAGAGAGTAGTAGAGGAAGATGTCACATGCTGAGGCAGTGAAGAGAGTAGTAGAGGAAGATGTCACATGCTGAGGCAGTGAAGAGAGTAGTAGAGGAAGATGTCACATGCTGAGGCAGTGAAGAGAGTAGTAGAGGAAGATGTCATATGCTGAGGCAGTGAAGAGAGTAGTAGAGGAAGATGTCACATGCTGAGGCAGTGAAGAGAGTAGTAGAGGAAGATGTGACATGCTGAGGCAGTGAAGAGAGTAGTAGAGGAAGATGTCATATGCTGAGGCAGTGAAGAGAGTAGTAGAGGAAGATGTCATATGCTGAGGCAGTGAAGAGAGTAGTAGAGGAAGATGTCACATGCTGAGGCAGTGAAGAGAGTAGTAGAGGAAGATGTCACATGCTGAGGCAGTGAAGAGAGTAGTAGAGGAAGATGTCACATGCTGAGGCAGTGAAGAGAGTAGTAGAGGAAGATGTCACATGCTGAGGCAGTGAAGAGAGTAGTAGAGGAAGATGTCACATGCTGAGGCAGTGAAGAGAGTAGTAGAGGAAGATGTCACATGCTGAGGCAGTGAAGAGAGTAGTAGAGGAAGATGTCACATGCTGAGGCAGTGAAGAGAGTAGTAGAGGAAGATGTCATATGCTGAGGCAGTGAAGAGAGTAGTAGAGGAAGATGTCATATGCTGAGGCAGTGAAGAGAGTAGTAGAGGAAGATGTCACATGCTGAGGCAGTGAAGAGAGTAGTAGAGGAAGATGTGACATGCTGAGGCAGTGAAGAGAGTAGTAGAGGAAGATGTCACATGCTGAGGCAGTGAAGAGAGTAGTAGAGGAAGATGTCATATGCTGAGGCAGTGAAGAGAGTAGTAGAGGAAGATGTCATATGCTGAGGCAGTGAAGAGAGTAGTAGAGGAAGATGTCATATGCTGAGGCAGTGAAGAGAGTAGTAGAGGAAGATGTCATATGCTGAGGCAGTGAAGAGAGTAGTAGAGGAAGATGTCACATGCTGAGGCAGTGAAGAGAGTAGTAGAGGAAGATGTGACATGCTGAGGCAGTGAAGAGAGTAGTAGAGGAAGATGTCACATGCTGAGGCAGTGAAGAGAGTAGTAGAGGAAGATGTCATATGCTGAGGCAGTGAAGAGAGTAGTAGAGGAAGATGTGTCCAGGGCGAGGGATCCTAAGAGGCTCTTTGTGAATAAGCCAAGGCCAATAAGAGTTATTCATTTAGAAATTACAGCACTTTTTGTACATAGTCCCCCCATTTTAGGGGACCAAAAGAATTGCAAAAGATATGTGTATTAAAGTAGTCAAAAGTGTAGTATTTGGTCCCATATCCCTAGCTCGTAATGATTACATCAAGCTTTGTTGGATGCATTTGCTGTTTGTTTTGGTTGTGTTTCAGATTATTCTGTTCCCAACAGAAATTTAAATTGACATGACATGAATGTTCAAATATTGAAGAAGTAATTTCTAACATTCAAAAAATGACTTTAAAATGCCTCTCCTGTAAAGTAGTAACATCAGACATCTGCCCCTGTTCAAGTGCTGTGTCATATCTTAAAAACCATAGAAACCTAAGTCAATACTTTCTTTTGAAGGAGTTATGTAACTTACTCCCAGACTGCTGCAATGAGGTTATTTTCACAAAGGCAAAGTTGCAGTGAGACAAAAGTCCCATCATATGTCATCAGTTTATCTGTATTGGTCTCATTTCCCCTCTGGCCTTCTCTCAGTCATCTGGATTACTGTTCTCCCTATCTTTCCACAGCCAATTCACCTGCTTCAGCCGCTTGGCTACATGCCCTCACCATAATCAGTCATAATCTGATAAACATGTCAGCCTAATACTGTGCAGTAGGTGAGTGTTGCACAAAACAGATGTTTGTTAAGACTTCCTGTGCACACACTACAGTACAAAACGTGATGGGTCACACAGACAGACACGCACTAGCACGGACACACACAGGCACATACATTTACACAACACACATACAGACAGAGAGAGACAGACAGACGACATACAGACAGAGAGAAGTCTCTGTCTGTCTGAAGAATTACTTGTCACACCATCAAACTTTTTT
This sequence comes from Salmo trutta, assembly GCF_901001165.1. Classification (NCBI taxonomy): domain Eukaryota; kingdom Metazoa; phylum Chordata; class Actinopteri; order Salmoniformes; family Salmonidae; genus Salmo; species Salmo trutta. Next base: position 25,021,073 of record NC_042988.1, on the reverse strand, counting down.
TAAGGCTGGTAACAGATGTTTGTCGATCAGATATCCAAGCTCCTCAGCTAGATGGAGGAGAGGAGTCATTGAACAAAGGACAGGAAACTTCAAGAGCATACATATCTGGTGTTTAAGAGAAGAATGATATCAGCCCAGAGCACCAAACACACACCTGTCTGAAAACCCGTCCAGTCTCAACACAGCTCTACAGTACATTTAACTTGAGAGAACGTGATCGTGTGAGTAGTAAAAGTGATAGCTCTCACTTGCTTTACGTTGAAAAAAATATTGTTTTAGTCAGCTGGCATCAAATTAGTATCTATTTTCAGTGTAATTCTTCCATGCATCAAACTTAATATACTTTGAGATCTGGGTAGAGTTACAGTAGAGGATAAGTAATGTTTAGGTTAGGTACCAGCTAAATGTGATGACTGCAAGTTAATAAAACAGAGTGGGTAGTGTACTGTGCAGCTATCACGGTAGTTCTCATTAGCCAGAGCCACAGCGTAATGATGATTATTTTTCACGTCATTGCCTTTGTGAGGCGAATTTATTCATTTATTCATTCATTTTAAATCTAGTGATGATGCGGATTGTTGAAGCACCAACACATGCCCTCTGTGTTTTGCAGGCTGCGCAGGTACACACACACCCAAACACTTACTGTGCATGCTGTACCGCACACACAAAAACACACATCCCTACCGGCACACCTTGCTGGAATAGTTTCAGGGGACATTGGATTCCAGATCAATTTGGCACAGTAACCAAGCCCAACCAAACAAGAGAGGAGAATACAGTAAATCATGTTAGCACAAATGGAAAAGAGCAGAAGAGTCCTACCAGAAGTGAAGTGATCTGAGAGAGAAGAGCACAACATGATGAAGAGGAAGAAAAGAAAGTGAGAGAAAGAGTGAAAAAGGGAGTGCAAACAATCTGCAATGTAAAAGCATTGTTTGTACATTTACATGACTTTCTATCCAGCTACACTTACCCATCATTAATACATTATTTCTGCACCAATTCGAATGAGTACCTTGTAAGTCCTCAGAAAATGGATGTATTGTTTGATTGAGTTTAATAGGTTAATTGATTTATTGACATTTCTCTAAGAAAACACAATTATCAGATGTAAACAAGCGTTGATAGCAGGAGTTCTGTCCTTCAGACCTGGTTATCAGTGCATTACAGTGGGTTACTATGCAACTCCACTCTCTAATCCTCTGCGGTGAACTCTACAGTTCACAGAAACAGTCAAAGTGTGAGCAATCACCGCAGTACAGCAAAGAGAGATCCCCTGTCTCTACCCCTCTACACAGAACCCCCCCAAACACTAGGGAGTCCTCAGACAGAGAGAGAGAGCGAAAGCAGAGGAGAAAAGAACAAAGCCTAACAAATCAAGATAATTCTCAAGTGCTGAGGGATTCGGGAGATTAAAAAAAAAAGTGAGGGGGGGAGAAAATCCTTTGCATTTTAATGAAAATTTTGAATGGAATGTAAATAAAGGAAAGAATACAGAATTACGTAAACAAAAAAGCAACACAACAACCTCAGCGTTGGGTTTTGATGGAATTTTTAACAAGGCTGACTGAGCGATTGTCACACTGATGGTGTGAAGCAGTCACACACTCACCTTAGCCAGAGTGATGAGAAGGCATTATGACTTGGGCTTAAGTCCAGGAGAAAGGCAATGGGTCCCTTGA